>NC_041380.1:480140873-480188083 GCF_002162155.2 Triticum dicoccoides
CATCACCACTCGGCCGCCCCGCGCGTCGCTCCTTGGTTGGTGACCTCATAACCACTGGGCCGCCCCACGCGTCACCATCAGTTGGTCACCTCATCACCACTTGGCCGCCCCGCGCGTCGCCACTCGGTTGGTCACCTCATCACCACTCGGCCGCCCCGTGCGTCGCCACTCGGTTGGTCGCCTCATCACCACCCGGCCACTCGCGCGCCTTCAGATAGCTAAGTCATTTTACATTTTGTTATTTCCTTCTTCCTGAGTATCCCGTAATTCACACATCACGTTCGCTCGGAGGCCACGCCATCAAGTGTACCTCTGCGCTTGGTTGCTTACTCTCACATACTTGCTTAGTACTGGTTATGTGACTCCCGATTCCAACTTCCATTTTTTCGCATACATCATTCACGAACACCATGTGTCGTTCTTCATTTCGAGTTTGCATCGGTCCTCCGGGGCTGCAACTCAGTCGAAATACTACACTTCCATTTTATTTGAGAAAATATTCCAATGAGTTCAGTCGGATCTGTCGCTTCGACAAGTTCGAATGGATCCTTCGCTCTTTCAGACTCTTGCTGGTTAACGAATCATTTCAGTGGGTGTCTATGGGTGTTATTCACACAAATCATTTCAGCACACATCAAATTTCCTCGAGAAATTATTTCGTTGACTTGTGCCATTTTTTACACAAGTTACGCGATCACTCGACGACCCTATGCGCCAACTTCATCGCTGCTCGGACTCGGTCACTGTACCGGTCCTAGCGCACCACAACACCGACAGTGTCGCTTTGTTGACTTCAAGCTCATCCGGCCAACGCCTTTGTGGAATCCTCTGCATCATATCAATGATATAGACCTCGTCAGCCATGAGACAGATAAGTCCCTTTTATAATTAAACTTCACTTCACTCTTTTGCGAGTTTGTCTCTTTCGAGCATCACTCGGAAGCTTCCACTCATCTTTACCCGAGTCCGACTCGATGACTTGCAAATCATCCATTCAAAACTATATTTGTCGTATTCCGGCATGTCCGTTGTCGAAGCCTATAGTATGCTCGGGGGCTGCAGCTCATTCGGAATCACACTACACCTGAGTGGTCGGGTACATCACCACCAGTCGAGTCCTTCACTTCAACGAGTGCATTCGGATCCACCGCTTTGGAAATATACATAATCACTCAGACACTTTGCGCGCCATCTTCGTTCCTACTCAGACTCAGTTGTTGCACTGGTCTTTTTGCGTCGCAACCGTACTACACTGACCTCATCGCTACATTAGCTTCAAAAGCATCTGGCTAACTACTTCGAGGACCATTTTTTCCACTTGAGTGGACACGCGATCTTGCACTCGGCTACCCCATGCGTCGTCACTTGGCCACCCCGTGTATTGTCATTCGAACACCCCGCGCATCACCACTTAGCTGGACACGTAGTCCTTCACTCGGCCACCTCGTGCATTGATACGTCTCCAACGTATCTATAATTTTTGATTGCTCCATGCTATATTATCTACTATTTTTTGGCAATATTGGGCTTTATTATCCACTTTTATATTATTTTTGGGACTAACCTATTAACCGGAGGCCCAGCCTAGATTTGTTGTTTTATGCCTATTTCAGTGTTTTGAAGAAAAGGAATATCAGACGGAGTCGAAACGGAACGAAATCAACTAGAGAAGTTATTTTTGGAACGAAAGCCACCAGATAGACTTGGACCCCATGAGGGTAGGGGCGCGCCCACCCCCCTGGGGCGTGCCCCCCTGCCTCGTGGGGCCCTCGTCGCTCCCCTGACGTGCTTCTTCTGCCTATATAACTCCATATACCCTAAAACTTCCAGAACACACAATAGATCGGGAGTTCCGCCGCCAGAAGCCTCCGTAGCTACCGAAAACCAATCTAGACCCGTTCCTGCACCCTGCCGGAGGGGGCAATCCTTCTCTGGTGGCCATCTTCATCATCCCGGTGCTCTCCATGACAAGGAGGGAGTAGTTCTCCCTCGGGGCTGAGGGTATGTACCAGTAGCTATGCGTTTGATCTCTCTCTCTCTCTCTCTCTCGTGTTCTTGATTTGGCACGATCTTGATGTATCACGAGCTTTGCTATTATAGTTGGATCTTATGTTTCTCCTCCCCCTCTACTCTCTTGTAATGAATTGAGTTTCCCCTTTCAAGTTATCTTATCGGATTGAGTCTTTAAAGATTTGAGAACACTTGATGTATGTCTTGACGTGCGTATCTGTGGTGACTATGGGATACCACGTGATTCACTTGATGTATGTTTTGGTGATCAACTTGCGGGTTCCGCCCATGAACCTATGCATAGGGGTTGGAACATGTTTTCGTCGTGATTCTCCGGTAGGAACTTTGGGGCTCTCTTTGAGGTTCTATGTGTTGGTTGAATAGATGAATCTAAGATTGTGTGACGCATATCGTATAATCATACCCACAGATACTTGAGGTGACATTGGAGTATCTAGGTGACATTAGGGTTTTGGTTGATTTGTATCTTAAGGTGTTATTCTAGTACGAACTCTAGGGCTGTTTGTGACACTTATAGGAATAGCCCAACGGATTCATTGGAAAGAATAACTTTGAGGTGGTTTCGTACCCTACCATAATCTCTTCATTCGTTCTCCGCTATTAGTGACTTTGGAGTGACTTTTTGTTGCATGTTGAGGGATAGTTTTGTGATCCAATTATGTTAGTATTGTTGAGGGAACTTACACTAGCGAAAGTATGAACCCTAGGCCTTATTTCCTATCATTGCAATACCGTTTACGCTCACTTTTATCACTTGTTACCTTGCTGTTTCTATAATTTCATATTACAAATACTCATATCTACCATCCATATTGCACTTGTATCACCATCTGTTCGCCGAACTAGTGCACCTATACAATTTACCATTGTATTGGGTGTGTTGGGGACACAAGAGACTCTTTGTTATTTGGTTGCAGGGTTGCTTGAGAGAGACCATCTTCATCCTACGCCTCCTACGGATTGATAAACCTTAGGTCATCCACTTGAGGGAAATTTGCTACTGTCCTACAAACCTCTGCACTTGGAGGCCCAACAACGTCTACAAGAAGAAGGTTGTGTAGTAGACATCACGCATCCTCACTCGGCCGCCCCGCGCGGCGCCACTCGGTTGTGCACGTCTTCACCACTCGGCCGCCCCGCGCGTCGTCACTCGGTGGTACACATCCTCGCCTCACGGCCGCCTCGTGCATGTCGCCACTCGGTTGTGCACGTCTTCACCACTCGGCCGCCCCGTGTGTCGTCACTTTTGTGTACACATCCTCACCCCTCGGCCGCCTCGCGCGTCGCCACTTGGCTAGACATGTAGTCCTATATTCGACCACGTCGCACGACATCGATCCGCCGCCCCGCGCATCACCACTCGGTTGTGCACATCTTCACCACTCGGTCGCTCCGCGCATCGCCACTCGGTTGTGCACGTCTTCACCACTCTGCCGCCCCGCGCATCGTCACTCGGTGGTACACATCCTCGCCCCTCGTGCGTCACCATCAGTTGGACATGTCTTCACCTCCCCAACACAGGAACGACTAAGTTACTCATATGATCAAACCTCATATCGCACTGTGTAGCAAGCTTACCTCTTTCGAGCATCACTCGGGGGCTGCACACAGCCATGGGCCATGCCGCCCTCAAGGGTTACGCCCATTTGATCAACAGGCTTTCCTCTTTCGAGCATCACTCGGGGGCTACGCACAGCCGTGGGCCATGCCGTCCTCAAGGGTTACGCCCATTTGATCAACCTGTTGATCACCTCAGTAATATTTTTTCTGACCATACATGCTCAGTCCGCCGAAGATCTATAAGGGTAGCACCGTCCACTCAGACGATCGCCCAAATCATTACTTGGTGTCATCTTCAAGGCTACAAAAGGGTGAAAATGATGCTCCTCTACGGATACACTTGGCCCTTATTCTTGGCTCCAAGGCGTCAGTTTCACGAACTTGGACTCAGAGATGTCATGTGCTGGTGTTCCCCTGGGATAATGAGTGGCCCCTCTCCGGAGAGTCAGCCCACACACTAGCCTCGCCACTCGGGTTTCATGGCACGTCCACGTCAGACCACTAGTCTATCTCCTCTGGGAGACATACGAGTGCCACCAAGTTTTTCCTTGCAGCCAACATACCCCGATCAGTCGGGAAGAACGTCCACTCGAACAAATACCCCTTTCATGCAAAAGGATGAAAACAAAACTCCTCTTCAGATACAATGTACTCTTACAAATACCCCCTTCAGGCAAAAGATGATGGTCAATATAAGAAGTACTACTAGAACGGTTAATCCCTGGAGTGTCCAGCATTTTTCTACAGTCGGTAGTTTCAAGGCTGAATTCATTCCTCGTGCCGAGAGCACGAAGACTCACCTGCTTGACCAAGTTCTAGGTTGAATTTATTTACGGTGCCAAGTGCACGAAGATCAGTCCGACTGACTCAACTCCAGGCTGAGCTTATTTACCATGTCAAGCGCTTGAAGATCCATCCGATTGACTCAATTTCAGACAAAGATATTTACCGTGCCGACTGCATGGAGGTTTACCAGGAGACTTAAACCCTCTGCCAGACTCATCTAGTCTGACAGAGGCTAGGGGATTACACCTAGTGGGTGCACTCAGTGTGCCCCCACTGGAAGAGAACTCGAAAAGAAACATTTTTGCTCGGTCAAGACCAGCTCCAGATCACTCAAGTACTACTCGACTTCTGAGTCGAGGAGAAACAAGCTAGACCAATACTAGATCCTCAAGTACTACTCGACCTCCGAGTCGGAGAGGAACAAGTTTGATCGGTACCAGCTAAGAAGATTTTTAGTTTTCTCAGACCCCCGCCGACTGCCCGCAGTCGATGGCGGTCTCGGGGACTACACCCAATGGGTGCACTCAACGTGCCCCCATTGGAGTAATCTCCACTCGGTACGGCCTGACCAGTCCGAGTGATGAACAAAAAAAAACAAGTTCTAAAGACTCCCGTTAAACTACCAATTTTTTTCCTATAAGGTGAGTTTAACGCTCCTCCGTGGACCTGTTTTGAGCCTTCTTCTAGGACTCAAAGCGTGAAACTCACAAGTTTGGATCCAGAACTGACTCATATTGACGTTCCCCCGGGATAAGAATGGCATCTCTCCGAGAGAACAGTCCATGCATCAATCCTGTTGTCCGGATTTAATGACACACCCATACTCTGATCACAAGTTAACCTCTTCCGAGAGATGAACAAATGTCACCAAGTTGCTCCTCATGGGCACTTACCCTAGATCAGTCGGGAAGCGTAGTGCCGGAATCCATTGAGATTTTGTTCAAACCTTGGTTGTCTGAAAGCAGGATGACAGGTACCGAGTATTTTCGTAATCACTCGAACCAAATTGTGTATTTCACCAACTCGTTCTACAAAATCGCAATTGATTCGGGGGCTAATGTTGGGGATACACATAACAGGTAGGCCCACGAAGGGTCGAAATATCATAAAGCATGGGGTCCACACAACATGTGGGTCCAGATAAATTTCATACAGACATACTGTCCACTCGACCAAGCAGTATACCATCCACTCGACCAAGTAGCATACCATCCACTCGGATGACAGTTTACCACTCGACCGTATGACTCACTCGGGTATACGAAGACCAGGAGGCAGCAAAGCAGTCAAAGCATCATTCTCATAGTGAAGGCTTGGTAGTGGGCTGGCATTATGGCATTCATACCCCCGCTTTGTAACATAGGAGGTGAGGGGTGGCGCACTCTATATAAGCCACCCCCACCACTAGACTTGGGGGCAGGGGATTTTTCTTCCACCTCTCTCTCTCCTTCCTCTCTAGTCTCAGGACTTAGCTCAGGCATGGGGATCCGTTCTCCTCGCTCTCACATACATTGTAATCTCCGAATACAGACTCAGATAAACAAAGGCTCTCCGGAGCACGAGACGTAGGGTTGTTATCTTCATCGTGAGAGGCCCGAACTCGCTAAAACCACGTGTCACCCATTTGCATCTTGATATATCATGCTCCTTTATCCTACCCCTCGCTTATTGTCGGAATTGTTCCCACGACAGCCTGTGTCTTCGACAACTGCTCCAGTTCGGCGTCGCGATCCTTGATGGTGTCCTCTCGGGCCTTCATCTTCTCCTCCTCTGCCTTGCGGCCTCGGGCTTCTCTCACGCGCTCCATCCGCATGGTATCCAGCTCGGCCTCGAGCGACCGACAGCGGTCCTGGGCGGCCCCGGCATCCTTTAGCGCCACCTCGCGGGCGGCCACAGCATGGGCAATGACCTCCCTGTCCCTCTCGGAGTCGATAACAGCTTGGCTCAGCGTCGCCCAGACAGACACATCGGAGTGAAGCCAGCTGAGGGAGTCCTGGATTAGGGGGGTGTCGGTGTCAAAACCGGCGGATCTCGGGTAGGGGGTCCCGAACTATGCGTCTAGGCCAGATGGTAACAGGAGGCAGGGAACACCTTGTTTTACCCAGGTTCGGGCCCTCTCGATGGAGGTAATACCCTACTCCTGCTTGATTAATATTGATGATATGGGTAGTTCAAGAGTAGATCTACCATGAGATCAAGGAGGCTAAACCCTAGAAGCTAGCCTATGGTATGATTGTTGTGTATGGAGTTGATCGCCTACGGACTACAACCCTCCGGTTTATATAGACACCGGATAGGGTTAGGGTTACACAGAGTCGGTTACAATGGTAGGAGATCTTGAATATCCGCATCGCCAAGCTTGCCTTCCACGCCAAGGAAAGTCCCATCCAGACACGGGACGAAGTCTTCAATCTTGTATCTTCATAGTCCAGGAGTCCGGCCGAAGGTATAGTCCGGCTACCCGAACACCCCCTAATCCAGGACTCCCTTAGTAGCCCCTGAACCAGGCTTCAATGACGACGAGTCCTGCGCGCAAGTCGTCTTCGGCATTGCAAGGCGGGTTCCTCCTCCAAGTCCTTCATAGAAGATTTGTAAACACGAAGAGTAGTGTCTGATTCTGCAAAATAAGTTTCCACATATTGCCATAGAGAGAATAATATTAACACAAATCAAATCTGCTGACGTATTATGCACTGCGCCATCACACTACAGCCAAGTCCTTTACTCGAATCGTCTTTACTTTTCCACCTCAGCATGTTTTGCGAGGCGGTTTCCTTGGCACGTCTTGTCAAAGTAGAGATCGTGTGCCCTTTTTACGGGATTCTCATCAATACGGACGTGGGTAACCCGATCGTGCCCGTTAGCATGTTTTCTCGATTAAAGGCGAGTCCCAAACGGTTACGGGGAGGGCTCCTGGTATTCAACCTCTTATAAAGAGACCAAGGCCTTACTCCTTTTTCCAATCTCAAACGAGTTCGCCCATTGCCTCGAGTTCCAACACCCCAGGCTCCAGATTCCAGGCGCTTCGGACCTCCGACAATGTCCGGTTCCGACCTTCAAGGCCGATGGATGCCCTCCTCCATCACGGAGGAGGACGTGCTAAAGTTGAGAGAGGCTAAGTTCTTGACCGCCGAAATTCCTCATAGGTTACCTGCTCAAGGGCAGGCTATTCCCAGTCCCTAGCCTGATGAGAGCGTAGTGTTCATGTCTCACTTCCTTCGGGGGTTAGGCTTCCCGATGGATCCCTTCGTGAGGGGGCTACTATTTTACTACGGGCTGGAATTTCATGACTTAGCTCCAGAGTCCATCCTCCACATTTCCTCATTCATCATTGTGTGCGAAGCGTTCCTCCGTGTTACTCCTCACTTCGGATTATGGCTCGAGACTTTTGGATTGGAGCCGAAGATGATCGAGGGACGGCACGCAGAGTGCGGAGGTGCTGTCATAAATAAGAATGCTGATGCTCCATGGCCCGAGGGCTCCTTTCAAGAAGAGCTCAGCTTGTGGCAACGAGAATGGTTCTATATCACCGCTCCCAGGAGCGCCAAGTGGGTGGTGCCTCCTGCCTTTCGCTTGGGTCCCCCATCACGGCTAGCGTCATGGGTCAACAAAGGATTAGATTGGGGTTTGCCCAAAGACGTGCCCCTGTTACAGGGCCGAATTAAGGATCTCTTGGAAGGAGACCTCAGTTTGGTCAAGGTGACGTAGGTCATGCTGATTCGCCGAATATTGCCCGGAAAATGTCGCCCCCTTCGCCTGTGGGAGTTTAATCCAGAGGGACCGCGAGCTCTCCAGAATTTTATGGGCGCAACGCCCGCGGAGATGTATAGAATGTTCTTCGGATCACAAGAGATGTGTCCGGATTTAACCCAGGACGCAGGCCTAAGCTGCCATCGCCCGGATACTCAAGTAAGCAACCCTGTGCCCGGACCTTCTATCCATATAATTGTCATAAACTTGCCCCTAAAAGAGCCGTCCTTTTAAATAGGAGTGGATAGCGAAGGCGAAGCTGATCAGGTGTCCGGCTCCCCTTCCTGAAACCAGGCCGGATCCCGTGTTGGTCAGGATGCTGTAGATAATGCGTTTGGAGGGGGAGGACAAGGAAGCTATGGCCTCCTCGAAGGAGGCTGCTCCGAAGGGAGGAACCGACAATTCCTCTCCTAAGGGGAAGAAGAGAGCCGTCTCTGACGACCCGGAAACCATAGCCTCAAAACGGGGGAGAAAATCCTCGTCAGAGGGTCCGACGCCAGGGAGTTCCTTGGCCGGACTACGCCCTCAAGGGGATCAGCCCTCCAGCGAGCCGTAAGTGGAGAAAAGATTTTCCTTTTGAGGGATGAGAGAAATCCTTGATTTTATATCTGAGAAGATTAACGAAATTTTACCTTGTAGATCGGACCTCAGCCCTTCGCAGAAGAGCTCGTCTTCGGGGGATCTTCTTCCGGAGATGATGGAGAGCGGAACGCCTCCCCCTGCCGTGCCGCCCAGCGAGGCGGGCGACCCTGAGGTGTCGTCGTGGAGGGTTTCTCCGAATCCGGCAGGGGCGGAAGATAGCTATGTGGCCCCCCGAGGCTCTCCGTGTCCGGCCTTCGAAAGAGGCCATAGGACAAGTCCGGCACCGTCTGGTGCTCGGCTGGAGGAACTAAAGATTCTGCTGGGGCGAGCTTCTATCTCAGAAGAGCACCGTGCATTGATGGGCACGGTGATTGAAAGGATTTCATCCGCAGAAAGCGGATTGCATGAGGCCGTCAAAAGTTTACTAACGGGTTTTGAGGTACGTTAGATAATGTACACTTTTGTCAGTTGCGCATAAGTAAGATGCGCCCTGTGTAGATAGTAGCCCCTGAGACTCTGCGCGGTGTCAAGAAATGACGGCACGCAGATGATCATAATCCCAGGTCTAAGATGTCACCTTTGAATGTAGGTGGCGAGGTGTCCGGAATCAAGCCAAACTGATGATGTGGCCGAACTAAAGCGGCAACTGGACGTGGCAGATGCCGACATCGCGCTTGTCAACAAGCGGCTTGATGAGGCTCAAGATATTTAATTCTTTGGGCGGCATCAGGTAAGAGGAGCTTCATGCCAGTGTCTTACAGTGTGTGTGCTTGACGCAGATGGTACGGCCGCCGTGGAGAATCTTAGGGCAGAACTTGCCCGAGCTAAGGAGCAAGCCAGAAAAAGCGATGCGGCTGCCGAAAGGGCCCTTGAAGAGTTGAGAGCCGAACAGGCTGCTCACTTCCGAAGCAAAGAAGAGATGGCCGAGAAGTTAAAGAGCGTTGCAGACCGTTGCAAACTTCTTGAGAAAGAAGACCGGGCGAGACAGATGGATTTAGAGAAGGCCGTTGTCGATACCAAGGATGCTCGCTCTGCGATGAGAGCTGCGAAGGAGGAGGTGCGTCAGGCCGAACAGATTGCGGCTGGAAAGCCCTTTATGCTGCAGAGGAAGTTTTGTGATCCGAAGTTTGCTCCGTTGGACTGGATGTGGAGTGTGGAGGACACCTATGTCGATTTGGCAGCAAGTGCTGCTGATGCGACTGAACACTTTCGAGATCTAAAAGATCGCGAAGTGGAAAAGCTTTTCTGGTCACAGTTCCACAATCCAGAGCGTCCAGTGGCAGTGGAGAATCGCCTGGCTCAATGGGCCGAGCTGAATAGATTGTCCGGACTCGCCATGAAGTATGTCATGGGTCATCTGTGGCCTGGGAGGTCGGAGCTGAAGAGTTATTTCAGCTTGGTGCAGCAATTCCTTGACGCGGTGCCGCGTATTAATGCAATGAAGAGGTCAGCATGCATAGAGGGCGCAAGGATGGCTCTTGCCCATGTTAAGACATACTGGGCAGAGATGGAGACCACCGTTGCGTCCCGAGATTCGGACAAAAGCCGAGTACCTTCCGAGCACTATTTTCAGGAAGTCCTTTAAGGTGCTCGTGTAATAGAGAAGCAGTGCTCGAAAGAAGCTATGTTATGATAGCATATGTAATTGAAAAGTAGTATTTTGATAAACTGTAGTGGCCTTTTTTATACTTGTGCCTTCAAGTATTGTGAACTCCTTCTATGCGGCCGTTTTAAGATATATATATATATATATATATATATATATATATATATATATATATATATATATGTACAGAATCTGAAAGATGGCAGTCGTTGGCTTCAGCCCCCACGCACATAGTGCGGGGGTGCTCGCAGAAGACGCATTTTCACACTTAACCCAGTGTCTTGGTCCTACAAAGGAGGTGATAGCGCAGCGGGCCAGGCAACCGGACTATAATGCTTTAACACTTTCACTTAACCATAGGAGTTTGACAATGAGACTCTTTAGGTAGCTCCTTGGTGGCAACTGCGCTCGTCCGAATTCGGAGCGCGTATGTGCCTGACCGGGAAGCGGCCCTTCGTTAAAGCGGAGGAAACCGATAGATTCCGATAGGTCATCGAGTGGCTGACCAGTCTCACGCTACATCATGATAGTCAGTTTTCGGCTTTCTCTACTGAGGTGCTCGCCCTGGCCGAACCGGGGGCACAATCGCAGTAGTTCTCCTGGTGCTACCTTAGGCGATAGAGCGGAACGTAAGGTAGCCGAACTCAGGAGCCGGGCTACCCAACATTTGACCAAAGACATGATTCGGAGCTGATGCATATAATGCCAAAACTTGCGACACCGAACACTCCCTAAGGTGTTCGGTCTTTATGAGTGTGGGCAAAACAACACTCTTTATTAAAAAAGCCCCTAGTGTCCAGGTACGCGCAAAAATTCTGACATGGCCACATGCCAAGACGCCAGCCTCCTCCTTGGTTATATTAGAAAGAAAAAACCAGGGGATGTGTAGCAACAAGAGACAGTAAAAAAGGTTTACGCAGGGTCTTAATCTAAAAAGAATCCTTTAGGATGGGTCCCTATTGCACGTCTGCACCTGTGTCTCCGTTCTGCCGTATCCTGGACGGGCGCCGCACGACATTCATCTGTAAAAGAGAGGAACTGAGTTGAAAACGGGTCGTGCCGACAAAGTTTAGAATAAGCAAGTATAAAGTAAGATATATGAGATTGAGCTTTATTGTCTCTTATTGTATATGCGTGGAGCCCCTAGTGTGGGGGTATATGGCTTCTAGGCCTGCATCATTGATGATTTTGTACCGAACTCGTCTATCCGCGTTCGTGGTCTTGAATGACCTATTTTGAAGTTTATTGGCCGGTGAGGCCATTTTGCTATGGGGTTGTTAAAGCGGCCGCACAGTCCTCCGCTTGGGGAGGCGCACTTTAGTGCTTCCCCTTCAAAGAGATGATGCCTCGTGGACCGGGCATCTTGAGCGTAAGAGATGCATAATGCGGTATTTCGTTAAAGCGAGCGAAAGCTTCGCGTCCCAGTAGTGCTTGATAGCGACTTGAGAATGGGACGATATGGAAGGTCAGCTTTTCGCGGCAGAGGTTATTGGCAGAGCCGAATGTGACTGTGAGCCGGAGAAAACCCGTACAATGGGTGTCCGGACCAGGTATTACCACTTGAAAGGAGGTTCTGCTGCGGTGGATTCTTGCTGGGTTTATCCCCATGTGCTAGATTGTATCCTGATATATCAGGTTTAGTCCACTGCCGCCGTCCATAAGGACATTTGAAAACTAGAGTCCGCCAATTATTGGATCGAGTATCAAGGCAGTCCAGCCTACATTCTTGATATTCCTAGAATAATCTAGCTGATCGAAGATGATCGGTTTTGACAACCAGTGGCAGGACCCTTTGGGGATGGGCCGTGTGGTGCATACCTTTATGGGCACCGCACATTTTGTTATGTGAAGTGAGTTCACTATTTTTACTTCTTGTGGGAAGTTCTTTTGTTTCCTGGTGCTCTGCTTTTTGGGTTCGTCCTCGTCTTCGCTTGGTGTGTCGAGCCCCTTGTGTTCGGCATTGAGTCTGCCGGATTATTTGAAAACCCAATAGTCTCTGTGGGTATGGTTAGCAGGCTTCCGGGGAGTACTGTGTATCTGACATATCCTGTCCAGGATTTTATTTAGGTTGGATGGATCGTCCCTGTTATCCTGGGGGCGATTTTTCCTGATTTTGTCGCAAGCCTTTGAATCTGGCATTGACTGCCGTGCTCTTCGGATTTTTGTCCTTAGTCCAGCGACGGTCCTTGTTGCGTCGCGGTTTTCCGTTTCCATCCCTAGTTTCGGATGTACTTGGGTTGCTGGGGCTGCACCTTGCCAACCAGCTGTCCTCCCCCGCACAAAAGCGGGTCATGGGGCTTGTTAGTGCGGCCATTGTTCTTGGCTTTTCTTGGCCGAGGTGTCTGGCGAGCCATTCGTCTCGGACATTATGCCTGAAAGCAGCTAAGGCTTCGGCGTCCGGACAGTCGACTATCTGATTCTTTTTAGTGAGGAATCTATTCCAGAACTGCCGAGCTGATTCTCTGGGTTGTTGAGTTATGTGACAAAGATCGTCTGCATCCGGGGGACGGACATAGGTCCCTTGAAAGTTTGCTCGGAAAGCATCCTCGAGCTCTTCCCAGCTTCCAATTGTGTTTTCTGGAAGGCTTTTAAGCCAATGTCGGGCTGGCCCTTTAAGCTTAAGGGGTAGATATTTTATGGCGTGGAGATCATCTCCTCTAGCCATGTGTATGTGGAGGATATAATCCTCGATCCAGACTCCAGGGTCTGTTGTTCCATCATATGCCTCTATGTTTACGGGTTTGAATCCCTCTGGGAATTCATAGTCCAGGACCTCATCAGTGAAACACAGGGGGTGTGCGGCGCCCCTGTATTTGGGTGTGCCGGATTCTGATGATGGCTTCATAGCATTGCTTATGAGAGCTTGCTTTCTTGGCCCATAAATGGACCTGACTGGGCCATTATGTGAATCCTTAAGTGGGTCGCATGCCGATTTAGGTGCGGCGTCGCTTGCCGCTTTATGGGGTCGTCTATCCGACCGTGTAGCTTTTTCATTTTTTGAATGCGAGGGCTCTAGGGCCTCTTCGTCGAATTCAGGCAGTAGCTTTCTTTTTGGATAGCTTTTAGTGCGGCGACTGCCGCCGTACTTATCTGTGGTATTGATTACTTTGCTCCATCTAATCCGGAGTGCATCTTCTGCTATTTTTAGCTTCTGCTTCTGCTTTTTTAGGCTGCGTGCAGTTGCAACGAGTCTCTCATGGAGATTCTTCTGCTCCATAGGTTTATTTGGCGTGAGGTTGTCTAGAATGCCGTTTTCGCCGGAGGAGGGATGTTCGGTTTCTCTATCCGTGTTTCCTTGTTCGGATGGTTGCTCTAAGGCCTGCTCGTCGTCTACCGGCTCGTCCTGCTCTATGGCTGGGTTTTTTTCGAGGCGGGGCTTGGGTCTGCGTTTACGCCGACGCTTTGATTGCTTTTCGGGGGGTCGATCTCCCGTCCCATCCCCTTTTTCCTCGTTGTCGCTTCCTTTAGGGGTATCCACCATGTACATATCGTGGGATGAGGTGGCTGTCCGCTGCCCTATGGGCGTTGGTTCGTCGGTATCTCCTGCATCGTCATCCATGCTCTCGATGTCTCGAGAGCCACAGTTGAGCACGTCGTTTAAATTGTCGACAGTGGCTACCAAGTGGGTGGTGGGTGGGCTTTGAATTTCTTCATCGTTCGTATCCCATCCTCGCTGACCGTAATCCGGCCAGGGCTCTCCTGATAAAGAGAGAGACTTTAGAGAATTCAGGATGTCGCCGAAGGGCGAGTGCTGAAAGATGTCCGCGGTGGTGAACTCCATTATTGGCGCCCAATCGGGTTCGATCGGCAGGGACGCGAGTAGTTCGGAGTTCGGAGAGGAATCTGGCTCCTTGGAGTCATGGGCCGTGCAGAGTGCGGGGCTGGCATTTGGCTTGATCGCCTTTGAGATTACAGCCCCCAAGGTGACGTCCAACCGCTCACCCTCGATTGGCGCAGCTGGCTCCAAATTAAGGGTCAGAGCCGGTGCGTTTGCGGCCTCCAGGGTACTGTTCGGCGACAGATCTAGATCATGCCCCACGAGACAGTGCGGCGCGCTTGGCTGTGGCTGGAATCCGTCGAAGATCAAATCTCCGTGGATGTCTGCCATGTAGTTTAGGCTTCCAAACCTGACTTGATGGCCAGGGGCGTAGCTTTCGATCTCCTCCAGGTGGCCAAGTGAATTGGCCCGCAATGCGAAGCCGCCGAAGACGAAGATCTGTCCGGGGATAAAAATCTCACCCTAGACCGCATCGTCGTTGATGATCAAAGGAGTCATCGGGC
Source organism: Triticum dicoccoides (assembly GCF_002162155.2). NCBI lineage: Eukaryota > Viridiplantae > Streptophyta > Magnoliopsida > Poales > Poaceae > Triticum > Triticum dicoccoides. Next base: position 480,155,470 of record NC_041380.1, read on the forward strand.
CTAAAGGCGACGACACAGAGGAACTCTCAATGAAAGCACCAATGTCGGTGTCAAAACCGGCGGATCTCGGGTAGGGGGTCCTGAACTGTGCGTCTAGGCCAGATGGTAACAAGAGGCAGGGAACACCTTGTTTTACCCAGGTTCGGGCCCTCTCGATGGAGGTAATACCCTACTCCTGCTTGATTAATATTGCTGATATGGGTAGTACAAGAGTAGATCTACCACGGGATCAAGGAGGCTAAACCCTAGAAGCTAGCCTATGGTATGATTGTTGTGTATGGAGTTGATCGCCTACGGACTACAACCCTCCGGTTTATATAGACACCGGATAGGGTTAGGGTTACACAGAGTCGGTTACAATGCTAGAAGATCTTGAATATCCGCATCGCCAAGCTTGCCTTCCACGCCAAGGAAAGTCCCATCCAGACACGGGACAAAGTCTTCAATCTTGTATCTTCATAGTCCAGGAGTCCGGCCGAAGGTATAGTTCGGCTACCCGAACACCCCCTAATCCAGGACTCCCTCAGGGGGTCTCCGGACAGCCGGACTATCTCCATTGGCCGGACTATTAGACTATGAAGATACAAGATTGAAGACTTCGTCTCGTGTCCGTATGGGACTCTACTTGGCGTGGAAGGCAAGCTAGGCAATACGTATATAGATATCTCCTCCTTTGTAACTGACCTTGTGTAACCCTAACCCTCTCCGGTGTCTATATAAACCGGAGGTTTTTAGTCCGTAGGACAACAATCACAACATACAATCATACCGTAGGCTAGCTTCTAGGGTTTAGCCTCTCTGATCTCGTGGTAGATCTACTCTCGTAACACCCATATCATCAATATTAATCAAGCAGGACGTAGGGTTTTACCTCCATCAAGAGGGCCCGAACCTGGGTAAAACTTCGTGTCCCTTGCCTCCTGTTACCATCTTGCCTAGACGCACAGTTCAGGACCCCCTACCCGAGATCCGCCGGTTTTGACACTGACATTGGTGCTTTCATTGAGAGTTCCTCTGTGTCGTCGCCGTTAGGCTTGATGGCTCCTACTATCATCGATAGCGATGCGGTCAAGGGTGAGACTTTCCTCCCCGGACAGATCTTCATATTCGGCGGCTTTGCACTACGGGCTAATTCGCTTGGCCATCTGGAGCAGATTGAAAGCTACGCCCCTGGCCATCAGGTCAGATTTGGAAGTTTGAATTACACGGCCAACATCCGTGGGGACTTGATCTTCGACGGATTCGAGCCACAGCTGGGCGCGCCGCACTGCCGCGATGGGTATGACCTAGCTCTGCCATCGGACGGTACCCCAGAGGCCGCACCCGCATCAGCTTCGACCCTTAGCTCGAAGCCAGCTGCGCCAATCGAGGACGGGTGGCTAGACACCGCCTCAGGGGCTGCAGTCTCGACGGCGATCAAGCCAAACACCAGCATAATCCTCTGCGTAGCCCGTGACTCCAAGGTGCCGGACTCTCCTCCGGACCCCGAAACATCTGCGCCCTTGCCAGTCGAATCCGACTGGGCGCCGATCATGGAATTCACCGCCACAGATATCTTTCAGCACTCGCCCTTCAGCGATATTCTGAATTCATTAAGGTCTCTCTCTTTGTCAGGAGTGCCCTTGCCGGATTATGGCCAACAATATTGGGATGCGGACGACGAAGAAATTCGACGCCCACCCACCACCCACTTTGTAGCCACTTTCGATGATTCATTCGACATGCTCGACTTCGACTCCGAAGACATCGACAGTATGGACGACGATGTAGGAGACGAACATGAACCAGCACCTATAGGGCACTGAAAGCCACCTCGTCGTATGACATATACATGGTGGATACACCCAATGAAGGCAACGGCGACGAGACAGCGGAGGATGACCCCTCCAAGAAGCAACCCAAACGCCGACGTCAGCGGCGCCGCTCTAAGTCCTGCCAAAGCAAAAGTGGTCATAACAGCACAGGAGATAATAACACTCTGGATAGCGCCGAAGACAACAACAATCCCCTCCAGCAAGATTTAGAGCAGGAGGATGAAGGAGCCAGCTCTCCTGAGAGGGCGGCTCGTGGAGAGGAGGAGGATGACAATTACATGCCCCCCTCCGAAGATGAGGCAAGCCTCAGCGACGATGAATTCACCGCACCAGAGGATCCTGTCGAACAAGAGCGCTTCAAGCGCAGGCTTATGGCCACGGCAAATAGCCTCAAGAAAAAGCAGCAGTAGCTTCAAGCTAATCAAGATCTGCTAGCTGACAAATGGACTGAAGTCCTCGCAGCCGAGGAATATAAACTCGAGCGTCCCTCCAAGAGTTACCCAAGGCGCAGGTTACTACCCCGACTGGAGGAAGAAGCGCATGATGCGGCTGATCAGCCACCTCGTGGCCGCGATAGAGAGGCATTCCAGCCAAAAGCTCAGCCTCCACCCCAACGCCATCCAAATAAAAAGGCATGGGGAGATATGCCAGACCTGCGAGACATATTGGAGGACAAAGCAAAGCATTCAAGATCGATCTACGGATCACGAGGGCGCACCACTCTATGAGACAGTAAACGTCACGCCGGATACAGTAAAAGCAAATCCGGCCGGGCCGAACATAGCGGGCAGGACCCATACGAGTTGCGTCGCGATATAGCCCAATACAGAGGCGCCGCATACCCCTTATGCTTCAAAGATGAAGTAATGGAACATCAATTCCCAGAAGGTTTCAAACCTGTAAACATTGAATCATACGACGACACAACAGATCCCGCAGTATGGATTGAGGACTTCCTCCTCCACATCCACATGGCCCGCAGTGATGACTTACATGCCATCAAATACCTCCCACTAAAACTCAAAGGACCAGCGTGGCATTGGCTTAATAGCTTGCCAATGGACTCCATTAGCTGTTGGGAAGATCTGGAAGCCGAATTCCTCGACAACTTTTAGGGAACTTATGTGCGACCACCAGACGCCGATGACTTGAGCCACATAATTCAACAGGTAGAAGAGTCGGCCAGGCAATTCTAGACTCGGTTCCTTACAAAGAAAAATCAAATCGTCGACTGTCCGGATGTAGAGGCCTTAGCGGCTTTCAAGCACAACATCCGAGACGAGTGGCTAGCCCGGCACCTTGGTTAGGAAAAGCCGAAATCTATGGCAGCCCTCACGACGCTCATGACCCGCTTTTGTGCGGGAGAAGATAGCTGGTTGGCTCGCAGTAACAACATATCAAAGAACCATGGTACCTCAGATACCAAGAATGGCAATAGCAGATCACGTCGCAACAAGCATAAGCACCGCATTAACGGCGAAAGTACTGAGGATACGGCAGTCAATGCCGGATTCAAAGGCTCTAAACCCGGTCAGCGGAAAAAGCCATTCAAACAAAGTACGTCGGGTCCGTCCAGCTTGGACCGTATACTCGACCACTCGTGTCAAATACACGGCACCCCAGACAAGCCAGCCAATCACACCAACAGGGATTGTTGGGTGTTCAAGCAGGCCGGCAAGTTAATTTCCAAAAACAAGGACAAGGGGCCGCATAGCGATGACGAGGAAGAACCCCGGCAGCCGCACACTGGAGGACAGAAGAGGTTTCCCCCGCAAGTGCGGACGGTGAACATGATATACGCAACCCACATCCCCAAGAGGGAGCGGAAGCATGCGCTCAGGGATGTATATGCGTTGGAGCCAGTCGCCCCAAAGTTCAACCCTTGGTCCTCCTGTCTGATCACCTTCGATCGCAGGGACCACCCCACTAGTATCCGTCACGGCGGATTCGCCGCACTGGTCCTAGACCCAATCATCGACAGATTTCACCTCACTCAAGTCCTTATGGACGGCGGCAGCAGCCTGAACCTGCTTTATCAGGACACAGTGCGCAAAATGGGTATAGACCCCTCAAGGATCAAACCCACAAAGACGACCTTTAAAGGCGTCATTCCAGGCGTAGAGGCCCACTACACAGGCTCAATTACACTGGAAGTGGTCTTCAGATCCCCAGATAACTTCCGAAGCGAAGAGTTAATCTTCAATATAGTCCCGTTCCGCAGTGGTTATCACGCGCTGCTCGGACGAACCGCATTCACTAGATTCAATGCGGTACCACATTATGCATACCTCAAGCTCAAGATGCCAGGACCTCGCGGAGTTATTACAGTCAATGGAAACACAGAGCGCTCTCTCCGAACATAGGAGCACACCGCGGCCCTCGCAGCAGAAGCGCAAAGCAGCCTCTCAAGGCAATCTACCAGTTCGGCATTTCAAAGCCAGGACACCTTCAAGCGCGCTCGGGGCAATCGGCAAACAGACCGCCTGGCACGATCTGAGCTCGCATAGCAATACGGCGGCCACCCCAATCCCAGCCCAACGGCGTTGTTCGTGTCGCGCTTACATAATTACGCATTAAAAATACCATGGGCATAGATGGGGAGGGGGAGGCACAACTACGGCACGCCCCAAAACGCGGCCTAAACCGTACCAGGGGCTTCTCGTTTGGTTATTTTTCTTTTTCTTTCAGGACTTCAATCTCTGGAAACACTGTCCGGCAGCTCTATTGCCGAACACATGATACAGCAACCAAGGAGGCCGACAACTATGGAATTCCCAGGTGGATTACATATTTCATATAATTCCCCAGCTCGCCCTTGGAAGGGACATAGTCCTACTCTTTTGCTTATTACACTATCTGTATCACTCTGCTTTAATGCAATTTTTTAATATACAATGCATGACATTACGACTATTATCGCATTTTTGTTATATGTATACATATCTATGTGTTCATTAATGACTCCTAGCAACCGTACACTCTGGTACGGCCAATGCACCAGGGGCTTACATACCCACAATATGGTGTGAAAAGTCCGAACACTTTCACAAGTGCGGCACCCCGAACTTATAGCATTGTATGCATCAGCTCTGAATCATGTCTTTGGTCAAATGTTGGGTTTGCCCGGCTCCTATATTTTGGTACCTTACGTTCCGCTCTATTGGCTAAGGTAGCGCTAGGAGAACTACTGCGATTGTGCCCCGGTTCTGCCGGGCTGAGCACCTCAATAGAGAAAGCTAAAACTAACTGTCATGATAAGGCGAGAGACTGGTAGCTATTCGGCAAGGTTTTTCGAGTCCCTAAAGACTTATGCCGCTTAGGGCGAGGGGCCGGCTCCGTTCGGCTTACAGGTGTGTATCGCGCCCTGAATTCGGCCTTCTGAATAATAGGGTCTTCGCCGAAATTTAGAATTATAGATTCTATGGCTAAGTGAGAGTGATAAAGCATTATTAGTCCGGTTGCCTTGTTCGTTGTGCTGAGCACCTCCCTCAAAGGACCCAAACATGGGAACAAGAGTGCTCAGGTTTATCCCGAACACCCCGTCACTCGTGGCATGGGGGCAGAAGCCGAGGACTAGCCATCTCTCAGATTGGATAAACAGCCAAACAGAAGGTAATATTTTAAATTCACACAAGCGTTGCATAGCGCATATGAAACAAGTTTTCATCACACAGGATAAAAAACGAGCAAGTCTCATTCAAATATTACATTTTGTGAACACTCATCCGCGATAAGACGGGCGCCCGGCAGAACACCCTCGTAGTACATCTCGGGGTTGCGGTGCTCCTTGCCCTCCGGTGGCCCCTCCTTGATCAGCTTCACCGCGTCTAGCTTGACCCACTGCATTTTTACACGGGCGAAGGCCCGGCGCGCACCTTCAATGCAGACGGATCGCTTGATGACCTCCAGCTATGGGCAGGCATCCACAAGCCGCCTCACCAGGCCAAAGAAGCTGCTCGGAAGGGCATCGCCAGGCCACAACCGGACTATGAAGCCCTTCATGGCCTGATCGGCCGCCTTATGTAGCTCGGCCATCTACTTCAGCTGGTCACTCATCGGCACCGGATGTTCAGCCTTAGCATACTGAGACCAGAACATCTTCTCCGTCGAGCTACCGTCCTCGGCCTGATAAAATTGTGCGGCATCGGACACACTGCGGGGCAAATCTGCGAATGCTCCTAAAGAGCTCCGGATCCGGGTAAGTAATCGATAATTTACTTTTACATGCTTGCTTTGCATATAGAAAGCCTTACCCGCCGCTATCTTCTTTATCGCGTCGATCTCCTGAAGGGCCTTCTGGGCCTCGGCCTTGGCACTCTTCGCGCTCTCACGGGCCGTGGCAAGCTTAGACTCTCGCGTCTTCAAGTCAAGCTCCAACGCCTCGTGCTTCGTCACAAGAGCCTGGAGCTCTTTCTGCACCTCGCCCACCCGAGCCTTGTGCCTCTCTCGCTCGGTGCGCTCCTGGGCCGCCTTCTCTTCGGCCTGGGACAACGCTTGCTTCAGGGTCGCCACCTAGGTCGTGGCCCCTGGCAAACATATAATGATCCTGTCATTTAGCAATCACATCCTTTTTCTCATCTGTAGACTGGGTATTACTTACCCTTGTTCTCCTCGAGCTGCCTCTTAGCAAGGTCGAGCTCTTTCTGGGACCCCTCGAGGGCCTCCTTCAATAGGCGACCTCCGCAGTTAGTGCAGAAGATGCCAGCAGCGAAGCCTGCATATGCATATTGACATACTTATATTAGACTCCTGCGATATCATTTGATCCTCTGTTTGGATTTTCTTTGTGAACACCGAACAAAGCATCAGGGGCTACTGTCTATGCGGTAATATTTCTACTACATTTTAAAACACTTACCTCGCAGCCTGTTAGAAGGCTAGTACAGGCTTCAGTCAATCCGCTCTTGGCAGACTGAACCTTCTGGATCACCACACTCATGATAGTGCGGTGCTCCTCCTTGATGGAAGCGCTGTGAAGCGCTTCCAACATAGTGTCCGGTGCCTCTGGATGGACAGAGGTCACCGGCACAGGCGTCTCACCCCCCTTAGAAAGGGACCGCCTGCCCGAGCTCGGAGCGTTGGAGGGTCCGACGCGGTGTTCGGTTGAGGGCCGAACTCGGAGCTCTCGGGGACACCGTCCCCTCGGCTCCCGGAGTCCGGAAGGTCGCCTTGAGGCGCCTCCGGGACTGTCCCCCCTTGATCTGGTGCCTCTTGAGACAGCACCTCGGCGTCATCGGCTGGATGAGGGGAGGTGGCGGTCAGGACTGGATCGCTATCCATGTCCGACGAGCCTAGGGAGCCGTCCGAGGATACCTCGATATTGGCTCGGGGCGGCCTGCACAATTGAGTTCGGCGTTAAGGAAAGCAATGCGACAAAGGAATCCTATCGGTTACTTTGGTATCCGAATACTTACGATCTCCCCTGGGGCTTGGCCCTGGGCAACCACTCGTCTTTGCTTTCGTCGGCGGCGGTAGAGCTGTCTGGAAGGAGCGTCCTTCCCTTCTTGGATCCTCCGGCCTCCCCAGTTGGGGCGGCCTTCCTTTTCTTGTCTCCCCCAGTCGGTGGGGGAGCCTCTTCTTCCTCTTCCTCGTCTTCGGGGGAAGAGTGCGCCGCAGACTCATCGGACGGTGAGCCCGATGACACCTGGCATCGGGAACTCTTTCGAGCTCCCTTGGCCTTCTGGGTCTTCTCCGACACCTTATAACGGGCCAGAGTCAACATCTTCGCCAGAAGGGCGTCTGCAGGGCCTTCGTGCAAGGGAGCCGGACAGTCGATTTGTCCGGCCATCTTCTGCCAGTCCTATTAATGGCACGGGAGTTTAGATCCCGCATAGAATCAATCTATATAGAAAACAAGTATCCTGTGAAAGGTAAAACAACTTACCGCACTGGCGTGGCGCTTCACGCTGAATCCGCGATCCTCAGTAATGGGGGGAGGGACCGCGGCGCCCTTGAACAGCACCCACCAGGCATCTTCATGAGTCGTGTCAAAGAGCCTGTTCAGAGTTCGGTGATGCGCCGGATTGAATTCCCACAAGGTAAACTCCTGTTGTTGGCACGGGAGTATCCGGCGGACGAGCATAACCTGGACTATGTTGACAAGCTTGAGCTTCTTATCCACCATGTTCTGAATACATGACTGGAGTCCGGTCAGCTCTTTTGAATTTCCCCAGGACAGGCCCTTCTCTTTCCAGGAGGTGAGCCGCATGGAGATGCCAGATCGGAACTCGGGGGCTGCTACCCATGCGGGGTCGCGCGGCTCGGTGATATAGAACCACCCCGATTGCCACCCCTTTATGGTGTCCACGAAGGTGCCCTCGAGCCATGTGATGTTGGGCATCTTGCCCACCATGGCGCCTCCGCACTCCACCTGGCGGCCCCTCACTACCTTCGGCTTGACATTGAAGGTCTTCAGCCATAAGCCGAAGTGGGGCTTGATGCGGAGGAAGGCCTCGCACATGACAATGAACGTCGAGATGTTAAGGATGAAGTTCGGGGCCAGATCGTGAAAATCCAGGCCGTAATAAAACATGAACCCCGGATGAAGGGATGGAGAGGGAATCCCAGTCCGTGGAGGAAATGGGTGAGGAATACCACTCTCTCATGGGGCTCGGGGGTGGGGATGAGTTGTCCCTCATCTGGGAGCCGGTGCACGATATCGTCGGGCAGGTATCCGGCTCTCCTCAGTTTCTTGACGTCTCCCTCCGTGACGGAGGAGACCATCCACTTGCCTCCCGCTCCGGACATGGTTGGAGAAGGTTGAGATGGAAGTGAAAGCTTGGGCGCTAGAGCTCGAGTGTGCGGGAGCGGATGAGCAGAGGAGGAAGAAGGCGTGGATAGAAAGGAGAATCCTTATCCCTTTATATGGGGGACAAAATTAAGCGTCCCCACTTGCCTGGTAAAACTCGCTTATCCCCCAAGCGCCGCAATTGATGGCGCGGTTGGGTTACCCATGCCCGTATTGATGAGAATCTCGTAATAAGGGGACACGATCTCTGCTTTGACAAGACGTGTCAAAAAACTGCCTCGCGTTATGTGCGGGGCTGGTTAAAAGAAACGGTTTGAATAATCACCGGGCCATGACATAACATCATGTTGCCGAAAAAAGCTAGCAGATTAGATCTGCGAAAACATTATTCTCTCTACGGTGAAATGTGGAACTTATTTTGCAGGGTTGGACACTATCCTCGTATTCAAATTCTTCTGTGATGTATTCGGAGAAGGAACCCGCCTTGCAATGCCGAAGACAACTGCGCGCCGGACTCATCGTCATTGAAGCCTAGTTCAGGGGCTACTGAGGGAGTCCTGGATTAGGGGGTCTCCGGATAGCCGGACTATCTCCATTGGCCGGACTATTAGACTATGAAGATACAAGATTGAAGACTTCTGAAAGTGCGTTATATCGACTAGAGGGGGTGAATAGGCGATTTTTATGAAAGTCTTCAAAACGTGGGAGTTATGAAGACAAACAGTGAAGATTATGCCTATTACTATGCAGCGGAAGTTAGATTACACTAGGCCAGCCATGGTCATGTATTCAATAGAGTGAAAGCACAATGACAAACAGCTTCAGTGTAATAAGGATCAGGTAGGAAGAAGTTATGAAGCCAAACAGATCATGCATTCACGTTGTGAAGACAAATGATAAAGCAAGCATGCAATGGCTTCACAATGGGTAACAGTAAGAAAAGGAAGTGAAGATGAAACCAGTGACTTGTTGAAGACAATGATATGTTGAACCAGTTCCAGTTGCTGTGACAACTGTACGTCTCGTTGGAGCGGCTAGGTATTTAAACCTTAGGACACACAGTCCCGGACACCCAGTCCTGAACACACAGTTCAGGACACCAAGTCCTCACCGTATTCTCCTTGAGCTAAGGTCACTTAGTCCTCGCCCAATCACTCTGGTAAGTCTTCAAGGTAGACTCCCAAACCTTCACAGACTTCATTCACTGGCAATCCACAATGTCTCTTGGATGCTCTCAACGCGACGCCTAACCGTCTGGAGGATTCACAATCCTCAAGTGTAATAAGTCTTCAGATCACACAGACAAGAAGACTTAAGTGATGCCCAATTTACTCTGGCTCTGGGTGGTTAGGGCTTTTCTCCTCGCTAGGAATTTTCTCTCAAAGGCTTCGAGGTGGGTTGCTCTCAAACGACAAAAGCCGTGCACTGAAATCTGAGCAGCCGACCGTTTATGGTTGTGGGGGTGGGCTATTTATAGCCACTTGGCAACCCGACCTGAGTTGTCCGAAATGACCCTGGGTCACTAAGGAACTGACACGTGTCTCAACGGTCAGATTTCGAACTCTCATCGCAACTTTACTTGGGCTACAAGCAAAGCTGACTTGTCCGGCTCTGGACAAGATTCGCTCTCATTGTCTTCACTCGAAGACATAGGTTTTTGATTTAGGCATCAGTTCAGTCATTCTGACTGGTTCTCCTGGACCCCACTTAACAGTACAGTGGTTCCTATGACTCAACACAAAAGAAAAAGAACTACGAAAGATCTAAGTCTTCGAGCTCCATAAGCTTCATAACGTGTCTTCTTTTGTCATAGTCTTCAATGTGAATATCTTCATATACCACCTTTGTCTTCAATGTCTTCATACATTTTTAGGGGTCATCTCTGGTAGTAAAACCGAATCAATGAGAGACTTCTACCTGTGTTTTCCTGCAATTCTCACAAACACATTAGTCCCTCAACTAGGTTTGTCGTCAATACTCCAAAACCAACTAGGGGTGGCACTAGATGCACTTTCAATCTCCCCCTTTTTGGTGATTGATGACAAACTAGTTGAAGTTTTCAACGGGGAATATAAAGTGTGAAGTTTGTAAAGGATATTGAATTGTCTTCATAAGTTGCAAGGGCTCCCCCTGAAGATGTGCATATAAGTTAATTTGCTTTTGGAATGCAAATGCACATGGCAGGTTGTACTTGTGGAGATCCACTTCAGCTTATGATGACAATCCATTATGCATGTGAAAGTATATGAAGATAATGACATGCATAATGGAAAATGGACGTCTGCAGAATGAGATAAGTGCGGAATTTATCTTCGCACATGCGGAATTTATCTTCGCAAACAGAGTGGCAAACAAGTAGCAGACGACCATCGAGTTTTAGTGTTTACAACTCAAAGAACCAAATGAAGCAAAAACAAGAGTTCTAAACACGAAGCAAAATATAACAAAACATAAGGCACCCGCCCATATTGACCCGCTTGAAGACTATAAACATCATATGCTTCTCCCCCTTTTGTCAGTAATGACCAAAAAGGTTTGAAGACATAGAGTTTTCTACGCGTTCCCAGGTGCAGCAGGGTCGGTGGAGTTGTTTGGCGGTGCAGAGCTTGGAGGTGCTGAAGCAGGTGGCAGTGATGTAGCATCGTCGTCTTCATCAATGATTCTGGCAGTGACTGTGGCAGCAGATGAAGAAAACTCAGAGTCTTCAAGTGATGGTGTGTTGCGCATCACAGCCCTTCTAGGAGGTGTGGTGTCAAACTTGAAGCGCTCTGTGAAGCCATCCTCTTCAAGTTCAGCTCCAGTGCATATCGTTGAGAGCCCTTTCCATGTACGACGGCACGTTTCATGTGTAACAAAAGCATTCTTGGTGGCTAGGTTTCGAAGACGATTGACATCCACCAAGAGGCTCTTCATCTGACGCTTTAGCCAGTCGTGATGCCTATCTTGCTTTTGGTGAAGGGCCATAAGAAGCTCTCGGTCATTGAGGACACGAGCACGCTTCTTGGGTCTTGGAGCATTTGTGCTGTCTGTGGCTTCAGTAGATGCTGGTGCACGTGTAGTGCCAGCCAACGGATATACCCTGGATATGGCTTCAACACCTTCAACATTCTGCGTGAAGCTTTGGTGTTCTGCATTCTGAAGACTTATCGGTTGCTTGTCAGGCTCAGGATATATTGCTTCAGCAGAGGTATCCACATCTGGCAAGAAGATCCGATGGTTTCGGGCAGAGGGCTGATACGAGATCGCAGAGTGCAGTTTGATCAGCCTCATCACCCAAGGAGCATAGAACTTCAAACCAAATAATTCTGAGCCTGACGCTGCAAGTTGGCGTATGAAGAGATCCTGGGCGTTGAAGCATTTGCCATGCAGGATATAGAATATGAGAGTCTTCATTGCACCCTCAATCTTGGCATTTGGTGAGTGTCCCTTAATGGGCCAGAGAGTCCGCCGGATGATGTGATATATGGTCCTGGGCAGGTACTCTAGGTCTTCAACAAAGAACTCAGTAGGATAGGGTGCATCATGGGGCAATGGCTTCATCAATGAGAGCATCTGACTCATATTGGGTTCAGGCCTCTGGAATATGCTCTCAATTGCTTCAGAATGTAGTTGACAGCCTTCCTCGAAGAATTCGCCTGGAGTGGGCAGGCTGGTGAGCTCAATGATATCAAATGCATTGGCTTCATGATGGACATTGCCGGTCATCCACTCCAGGATCCAAGTCTTCGGATCTCTGTTGTATCCTTTTATATGGAGGGTGGCATAGAACTGAAGCAGAAGCTCTTCATTCCAGTGCTCTTCATCAGTCACAAACGGCAGTAGACCCACTTGCTTGAAGCAATCCCAGGCTTCCTCAAGACAGGGCAGACCAGCAATGGCTTAAACCTCAAGGCGCTTGTGCGGGAAGATGCGACCTTGGTTGTATAGGATGCATGAATAATAGTTGCGCTGAGAATAGCTCCAGAACCTATCTGATACAATCCTTTCCCTTGAATAGGGGTTCTTGGAGCTGTTGAAAAATGTATTGTCTGCCTTGAAGCTGTTAATATCAAAGGAGCCAGGTGCTGATGCAGGACCTGGGAACCTTGGAAGCCTTGGGACTGGCTTCTGGACATGAGGCCTGTGCTCAATATGATAATCAAACTGTGGACCTGCAGCAGACTCAGGAACAGAAGTGTCTGGCTCAGTAGCTTCGCTGTCCGCTGAAGCATTTGGTGGGGCGGGATCCACATTGGATTCAGTGTTTGTGGTGGCAGCCGCAACATTTTCTTCCTCCGCTTGTGTAGTTGGAGGAGCAAACTCTTGATGGAGCGGGGGAGTGGGTTCTGGTGGTGCTTCTTCATTGTCTTCGGCTGATGCAGCCGGAATTTCTGCAGTATGGACTTGAGGCCTTGGACCTTTTCAAAGCCTACGGAACACAGACGACGCTTGTGGGATTGGAGTGGGCTGGGCCTCAAGGTCTTCTTCCTCCTGAGGGCGATCCGCCCATGACGCATCTTGTGCCATTGGCGTCAGAGGACGACCAATGCTGATGAGTTCGCTTGTTTCAAGCTGAGGAAGGGCTGCATCATCGTGCACATTGTCCTAGCGACCAATGTCTTCAGTAGCTGTGGTGCCGGCTGCTAGAATATCTTCAGCTTCAGGAGCCTCTGTGGGAGCAGGCTCATGAACTGTCATCTGACATTCTGCATTGGGGTGAATGACAGAGAGGGGTTCAACCATCAAGGGCTCTGTGGGAGCAGCCCGAGCTTTCTTGATCTTGCGCTTCTTCTTGGTTGGTTCAGAAGGAGAGGCTGCAGAGTGTTTTCTCTTTCTAGCTTCAGCCTCTGCATTCCGTGTCTTCTTAAGCTCAGAAGCGGTTGACCGGCTCTTTGGCTTCGAGCCAGTCGTGGCGGTGGGGAAGACAATCGGAACAGCTTCTTGCCTTGGTGCCTCTGGTTCATTCACAGCAGGCTGCTTCTTCTTCTTCACGGCCATCTTGGGGTCGATGCCAGGACGCCCAAGTGCCTTGCGCTTCTCGGCCTCATTGTAGGCCTGCACACATCGTTCTGCCAGAGACTTCATCCGCTCACGTGAGCCTTGAGCTTCAGCATGCTTCTTCAGAAAATTTTCCTTGAGCTCATGCAGCATGGTTTTGAAGCTCTTCACTTCCTGCACGCTGAGCCTGGCCATGTGCTTCTTGAACTGAGCCTTTTCATGATCAATTTTCTGCTTCAGCTCAACAATGCGCTGAGCAATGGCCAATTCTGAAGAAATTGCGCCTTGGAAGGCGACGCTGAGGCCAACGAGCAGCTGCAGATCTTCAAAGCTGATGTCTGGTGAGGCAAACCATTCATCGATGAAGTTGTGGATGATGGCGACATCAAAGAGAGGCAGATTGTTCAAGATTTCAGCTTCTTCTTTGCTTTTGATAAGCTGCTCTAGAGCGTCATCTCCCAGATCTTCATTGCTTGATAGATCAATGGCTTCGCTGCGCAGAATGGCAGTAGCAGTAAGCTCTTTGCCTTTTTGTTGCTGGGGCTCCTTTTCCTTCTGGGGCTTGGAGACGCGGGATACGTCTTCAGACTGCACACTGACTTCAGGAGGTGCAGTTTTCAATGGCTTCGCCCTTGAGATTTTTGAGGCAGGGGCCGGCTTTGAAGCTTTTGATTTCTTGGTCTGCTTTGGCTTCGGCACAGCAGGAGCTTCATTAGACTCAGAGTCAGCTGGAGGGTCATTTATGGCAGTCCCTTGGACTAAGATGTGGGTGATCAGGCCCTCAAGATTGGCAAATGGACCGATGACATTGGGTTCTGCGTCGCGTGTGCCATCTGCCCTTGGTGCGGAGGGACCAGGGATGAAGTCTAACCCAAATTTCTTCTTGTTTAGCTTCGCTGACTGTTGGGCAAACTGAAAGTTGCGCTTGAAGAGATTGTCGTCACGGCACCAGAGGAGTGACGATGGATGCGCATCATCAGGCTGTGGTCCTCGGACCATGCATGTGTAGAAGCCTTGAGCAATGGCTTCATCTCTGGTCTTGGGTACGAGATTCTTGTATAAGATGTCCCCCCATGGCTTCTTGATGGCACATTTCTCAGCATACTCCTGAGTGACGAAGCGGTATTTGAACCACTGTTCTGCCCAATAGCGTCGAATCCATTGGATTCGAGTCTTGCGCTGCCCATAGCTCTCTTCTGGATCTGTTTTGTACATTTCTGCCAAGTCTTCAGGCAGATCTTTGGAAGTTCCCTCACGTCTCTGTCTGCCCCCCTTCCTTGCTGCTGCTTCTGAAGCCATAAACTTTAACTTGAAAGGCTTCAAAACTTTCAAAGGCTTCAAAGGCTTTCTTTTTCTGGACCAACAGGAACTGGCTTCAGGAGAGTTTATGTGATGCTGTAGGAATTCTGCAAATGAATGCAGACTATGAGAACCGAAGGATTCTCCCACGGACATGTACCTGTGGCAGCATTAAGGTGCGAGGGAAGGGGAAGAGGTCATATGCATTCTCAGAAGGTTTGGAAGATTAATTAGTTTAGAAGACATTGACCTCATCGTGCGAAGACATTCACTCATAGATAAGAAGTTGGTTCCAGATTTGTACGAACCCACAGATCAGTACAAGTGAGGAATCTAACTACTTTATGAGGCACAAGTGAATATACTAGGCATGTTATGAGATACAGATTGAGAGATCTAACTTGTGTGAAGACAAACTTCTTATGGTAGAAAGTGATAGAACCATAAGATCAGAAGGGGCTGTAAAAAGAAGTTTTATTTACCACACTTAGAACTGCTAGACGGAAGTGGGAGTTGATGCCGAGCAGTTCAGTCCTCCATGCCCTAACTTGGCGATGGAAAACACCTACGGCGATGGCGGAGAGGACGATGTCCGCGGTCGGCGTGAGGACGGTGTTGGAGAGGTTGCGGCAGCGAAGCGCTTCATCTCCGGCGTCGTCGAGTGCTAGTGGTGGTGCTAGGGTTCGTGCGAGGGTGGAAGAAGGAGATAATGACCGCGGTAAGTGTGAATTTATAGGCTCAGGGGCGGCACTGTGCTATTACACAGGTGCCCCTGGCGGTTCGCATTTGAGGAACACGTGGCCAGTTAGCGGAAGTTTGGGGTTTGTTCCACGTCCCACGCACGCCTAAATTGTCGGGCGGTCGTTCCTGCTTCTCCAGATTTTATGGTTGTCTCTGTATCTTCTGCTAACAAGGACGCAGTGAAGACATTCGACAATTTCAATAGAATGCATATGACTTGGAGAGATAGAATTTGAGATAGAAAGCATAGAGAGATTAGGGTCCGATCACATTCACTTAGTTCAAAAGATTCAACCAAGAAGACATAGCTATAAGTGAATGCTGTAGAGGATAGAACACTAGTATGTATATATCTATATAATCAACATAGTGAAGATAATCATGAAGACATGTTGAGTTCGAAGCCAAACCAAATGTGAAGATATTGCAAGGTAATGCCATGAGTGAAACACTTCAAAATGGAACGTTTGGTGGTGGCGTTACCCACCGTGTAGGAAGTATTAGACCCAGACACGGCGCACAATTATCATGGCGCTCCGAAGTTAAATTCCACATGAATGTATTCACACTTAGAATGTATGTCTTCATTGATTGAAGATATACTTTACTTTGTGTGTTGCACATCTAAGTCATCAATATGCATAAGTGTTAGGATGTGTGCCTGATCACAGGACATTTGAGGATTCCAAGATATTTAGCTCACACCGTAACTTGCAAAACCTCTTCTCATCCAAGGGCTTGGTGAAGATATCTGCCAATTGCTCTTCAGTGTTGACGTGTATGATATCAATGTCTTCCTTCACAACATGATCTTTGAGAAAGTGATGACGAATTTCAATGTACTTTGTCTTCGAGTGCTGAACTGGGTTGTTGGCAATCTTGATGGCGCTTTCATTGTCGCAGTATAGTGGCACTTGCTTCAGATGAATGCCATAGTCCTTGAGTGTTTGCTTCATCCACAGAAGCTGAGCGCAGCAAGATCTAGCAGCAATGTATTCAGATTCAGCAGTGGAGAGAGATACACAGTTCTGCTTCTTTGAAGACCAACATACAAGTGATCGTCCCAGAAAGTGACATGTGCCTGATGTAGACTTGCGATCAACCTTGTCACCAGCATAATCAGCATCCGAAAATCCAACCAAATCAAACTTTGAGCCCTTTGGATACCATAATCCTAGAGTTGGGGTGTGAGCCAAATATCGAAGAATTCGCTTCACAGCTAAGTGATGCGGCTCCTTCGGTGCCGCTTGAAATCGAGCACACATGCAAACACTAAGCATAATATCTGGCCTAGATGCACATAAATAAAGCAAAGACCCAATCATGGAGCGGTATACCTTTTGATCGAACTCTTTACCATTGTCGTCAGGACCTAGATGATGTTTGGCTGGCATTGGTGTTGTGAAGCCTTTGCAGTCTTGCATACCGAACTTCTTCAAGCAATCTTTGAGATACTTCTCTTGAGATATGAAGATGCCATTGCGCTGTTGTCGTATTTGAAGACCAAGGAAGAACTTCAGCTCCCCCATCATGGACATCTGATATTGCTCTTGCATCATATATCCAAACTCTTCACTGTATTTCTGGTTGGTGCAGCCGAAGATAATGTCATCCACATATATTTGGCACACAAACAGTTCACCATCATATGTCTTCGTGAAAAGAGTGGGATCCAGGGAACCAGGTATGAAGCCTTTGCTCTTCAGGAAGTATTTGAGTGTGTCATACCAGGCCCTGGGAGCTTGTTTGAGGCCATACAGTGCCTTGTTGAGCTTGTATACCATGTCAGGATGTTTTGGATTTTCAAAGCCAGGCGGTTGTGCAACATACACTTCTTCTTCAATTTTGCCATTGAGAAAGGCACTTTTCACATCCATTTGATATAGAAGTATGTTATGATGATTTGCATAAGCCAACAGTATGTGTATGGCTTCAATCCTAGCCACAGGGGCAAATGTTTCATCGAAGTCAATGCCCTGCACTTGAGTATATCCTTGAGCAACGAGACAAGCTTTGTTTCTGACAACTTGACCATGCTCATCTTGCTTGTTGCGGTATATCCATTTGGTGCCTATTATGTTGTGCTTCCGTGGATCAGGACGCTTGACCAGTTCCCATACATTATTCAGTTCAAATTGTTGAAGCTCTTCTTGCATAGCTTGAATCCATTCTGGTTCCATGAAGGCTTCTTCAACTTTCTTGGGTTCTGATATTAATACGAATGCGAAGTGCCCACAGAAATTTGCTAGCTGAGTTGCCCTTGAACGAGTGAGTGGACCAGGTGCATTGATGCTGTCAATTATTCTGTCAATCTGCACTTCATTGGCAACACGAGGATGTACAGGGCGAAGACTTTGCTCTTGCTGATCTGTGTTGTTGTTGGGAGGAATGTCTTCAGGCTGAGCAATGTCTTCATGTTGATCAGGTGCTGAGCTGATAAGTTCTTCTTCAGGATGAGCTTCAGAAGGTATAATCTCTCCAGTTCCCATAAGCTTGATTGATTCATTAGCTGGAATTTCATCTAGCACATTTGGCAGTTGCTCTCTTTGTGAACCATTTGTCTCATCGAACCGCACATCCACTGTTTCAACCACTTTGTAATGGAAGAGATTGAAGACTCTGTAGGAGTGTGAATCCTTTCCATATCCAAGCATAAAGCCCTCATGTGCTTTTGGTGCAAACTTTGAGGTGTGGTGTGGGTCCTTGATCCAGCACCTTGCGCCAAATACTCTGAAGTAACTAACATTTGGCTTCTTGCCAGTTAGGAGTTCATAAGATGTCTTAATCAGAAGCTTGTGAAGATAAACACGATTGATTGTATGGCATGCAGTGTCAATGGCTTCAGTCCAGAATTTTCTTGGAGTCTTGTATTCATCTAGCATTGTTCTGGCCATCTCAATGAGTGTTCTATTCTTGCGTTCAACGACGCCATTCTGCTGTGGCATGTACGGAGCTGAGAATTCATGTGTGATGCCCAAGGTATCAAGATATGTATCAAGGTCGGTGTTCTTGAATTCAGTGCCATTGTCACTTCTAATGTGCTTTATCTTGGCGCCAAAATTGTTCATTACTTGATTGGCGAAGCGTCTGAAGACATCCTGCACTTCAATCTTGTAAAGGATTATGTGCACCCAAGTATATCTAGAGTAATCATCAACAATGACGAAGCCATAGAGGCAACCAGTAGTAGCAAAGGTTGAGTAGTGAGTGGGATCGAAAAGATCCATGTGGAGCAGTTTGAAGGGTTGAGTAGTAGTCATGATTGTCTTCGAAGGATGTTTTGCCCTCATCATCTTCCCTGCTTCACAGACACCGCATAAGTGATCTTTCTTGAACTTGACGCCCTCGATGCCTATGACATGCTTCTTCTTCGCAAGGGTCTGGAGGTTCCTCATGCCAGCATGCCCAAGCCTCCGATGCCAAAGCCAGCATTCTGAAGCTTTTGCAAGAAGACATACTGCAAGTTGTGGTCCTGCTGAGAAATCTACCACGTACAAATCACCTTTCCGATACCCTTCAAACACTAGAGACTTGTCAGATTCCATTTGTACCAGGCAACGATATTTTCCAAACATTACGATCATATTTAAATCGCAAAGCATTGAGAGAGACATTAAGTTGAAGCCAAGGGATTCAACAAGCATGACTTTATCCATGTGTTGATCCTTTGAGATTGCAACTCTACCTAGACCCAATACCTTACTTTTACCAGTGTCAGCAAATGTGATGTGGCTCTTGTCGGATGGACGTAAGGTTGAGTCCATAAGAAGGCTTCTTTTGCCAGTCATGTGATTTGTACACCCACTGTCAATAATCCATTCTGAAGACTTTGAAGTCGCTGGTGTCGTACCCTACAGTGCAGTTAGGGGGATAGGCTTCACGAAGAGAATTGTGAAGCAAAAACATTTGATGAACCAGTGGGTTATGAAAACTTAGATCCAGGTTAGGACTAATAGGGAGAGTAGCATGCGATTCAGGAACGAGGTACATAACAATGCCATTTGGGCATTTTATCTTGCGCCCCACA
This sequence comes from Triticum dicoccoides, assembly GCF_002162155.2. Lineage (NCBI taxonomy): Eukaryota > Viridiplantae > Streptophyta > Magnoliopsida > Poales > Poaceae > Triticum > Triticum dicoccoides. Next base: position 480,175,076 of record NC_041380.1, read on the forward strand.
AGATTTTTAAGGTCCCCAGCAATAGCGTCAGAAGATTTTGTTTTTCTGCTGGAGACCTTTCCCTGCAAAAGAGAGTTAAGCTTTCTTAACCACCCACATCTTCAAGGGTGGCTTATAAGCAATAAGTCTAAGTGCAGCATCTGAGAATTTTGGCTTTGAAGCCTTAGCAAACAGTCTAGCAGGTGGACAATAATACTCATAGGAATAGGCAGAATAATTTTTGGTCATATGAACATGACGATTCGAAGAACCGCTCTCATGTTCATATGCCTGAGTATGGTTTCCCTACAAAACATTTGCGTTTGTGTGACTCAGATGAGTCCTCTGTTTGTATGAAGCCTTTGGACCATGTGAAGCCTTTGGTCTGAGGTTTGTCTTCTTCAAGTGAGGTGTCATGAAGACATTCACAGGAAGATTTTCCAGACATTTTTTTGGAACCCAGATCTTCTTCTTAGGCGGTCCATTCCTGCAGTTAGTACCAATGTACCTGGCAAACACTTCACCATTCTGATTCTTAAACAGTTTATAGTTTGCATCAAAGGATTCATCAATGATAATGGGGTTAGCACAAGTGAAGCCAGATAAATTGGATGGATCTGCTGAAAGTTCCTTTGCAGCAACCCATATGGTTTTGGGGTACTGCTCAGGTTTCCAGTAAGAGCCATCTGCATTTATTTTCCTCACGAACCCAACACCCTCTTTCCTAGGGTTTCGGTTCAGAATCTGCTTCTTGAGGACATCACATAATGTCTGATGTCCTTTAAGACTTTTGTACATCCCTGTTTCAAGCAATGTCTTCAACCTAGCATTCTCATCAGCAATAGCAGTGGTATCCTCAGCAGAGGGGTTAGTTACCACATCGATAGTTGAAGATATTGCAACAGTAGTAGCAGTGGAACATTCAGCAACAGAAGTAGCATTATCACGCTCAATGCATTTAAGACATGGTGGTTCAAATCCTTCCTGAGCGGGACTGATCTGTTCGGCGCGAAGTGACTCGTTTTCCTTTTGAAGATCTTCATGAGCCGCTCTCAATTTCTCAAGTTCTTGCTTCCTTTGAAGATAATCATAGGAAAGCTTTTCATGAGTTGTTGAGAGAGTATCAAGACGATCTTCAAGTTCCTGATACTTAACGTGAAGGTTTTTTATGTCTTTAATTAAGGATTCAGATCGAGTCATTTCAGCACCCAACAGATCATCGCTTCTGTCTAACAGTTTTTGAATACGTTCCATAGCTTTCTGTTGTTCAGTTGCAATTTTAGCAAGTGTTTTGTAGCTGGGTTTTGAATCACATTCAGAGTCATCGTCACTAGATGTTTGATAGCGAGTAGTGCGTGTGTTTACCTTGGCACCGCGTGCCATGAAGCAGTAGGTAGGAGTGGAGTCGTTCTTGTCATTTGCGTCGGTGTCGGTGATGCAGTCATTGTCTTCAGTGTTGAAGATGGACTTGGCGACTTATGCTGTAGCCAGACTCGCAATGCCAGAATCAGACTCCTCCTCAGAGTCCACCTCTGCCTCCTCAGAAGCAGACTCCTCCTCTAAATCCATTTCCTTGCCAACAAACGCACGTGCCTTGCTAGATGAGCTCTTCTTGTGTGATGAAGACTTTGAGGAAGACTTGGAAGAAGACTTTGAGTATTTCTTCTTCTTCTTGTCGTCAGAATCATATTCCTTGCTCTTGTTCTTCCTTCTGTTCTCATTGTCCCATTGTGGACACTCAGAGATGAAGTGTCCAGTTTTCTTGCACTTGTGACATGTTTTCTTCTTGTAGTCATGAGCAGAAGCTTCATCATTCCTTGAGCTTGATCGTGAAGATTTTCTGAAGCCTTTCTTCTTGGTGAATTTTTGGAACTTCTTCACTAGCATTGAAAGTTCTCTTCCAATGTCTTGAAATCAGGACGTTCTTGAATCATCAGGGCTAGGATGTCAAACGAACTATCAAGTGATCTCAGCAGCGTCTTGACGATTTCATGTTTGGTGATCTCAGTGGCGCCGAGGGCTTGAAGCTCATTTGTGATGTCAGTGAGTTGGTCAAATGTGTGTTGGACATTCTCATTGTCATTTCGCTTGAAGCGGTTGAAGAGGTTGCGAAGAACACTGATTCTTTGATCTCTCTGGGTTGAGACGCCTTCATTGACCTTGGAGAGCCAGTCCCAGACCAGCTTGGATGTCTTCAAGGCACTCACACGGCCATACTGTCCTTTTGTCAGATGACCACAGATGATATTTTTGGCAGTAGAGTCCAGTTGAGTGAACTTCTTGACATCCGCAGCAGTGACACCTTCTCCAGCCTTGGGAACGCCATTCTCGATGACATACCATAGATCGACGTCAATGGCTTCAAGATGCATGCGCATCTTATTCTTCCAGTAGGGATATTCAGTTCCATCGAAGACGGGGCACGCAGCGGAGACTTTGATTATCCCTGCAGTCGACATAGCTAAAACTCCAGGTGGTTAAACCGAATCACACAGAACAAGGGAGCACCTCGCTCTGATACCAACTGAAAGTGCGTTATATCGACTAGAGGGGGGGTGAATAGGCGATTTTTATGAAAGTCTTCAAAACGTGGGAGTTATGAAGACAAACAGTGAAGATTATGCCTATTACTATGCAGCGGAAGTTAGATTACACTAGGCTAGCCATGGTCATGTATGCAATAGAGTGAAAGCACAATGACAAACAGCTTCAGTGTAATAAGGATCAGGTAGGAAGAAGTTATGAAGCCAAACAGATCATGCATTCACGTTGTGAAGACAAATGATAAATCAAGCATGCAATGGCTTCACAATGGGTAACAGTAAGAAAAGGAAGTGAAGATGAAACCAGTGACTTGTTGAAGACAATGATATGTTGAACCAGTTCCAGTTGCTGTGACAACTGTACGTCTCGTTGGAGCGGCTAGGTATTTAAACCTTAGGACACACAGTCCCGGACACCAAGTCCTGAACACACAATTCAGGACACCAAGTCCTCACCGTATTCTCCTTGAGCTAAGGTCACTTAGTCCTCGCCCAATCACTCTGGTAAGTCTTCAAGGTAGACTCCCAAACCTTCATAGACTTCGTTCACTGGCAATCCACAATGTCTCTTGGGTGCTTTGAACGCGACGCCTAACCGTCTGAAGGATTCACAGTCCTCAAGTGTAATAAGTCTTCAGATCACACAGACAAGAAGACTTAAGTGATGCCCAATTTACTCTGGCTCTGGGTGGTTAGGGCTTTTCTCCTCGCTAGGAATTTTCTCTCAAAGGCTTCGAGGTGGGTTGCTCTCAAACGACAAAAGCCGTGCACTGAAATCTGAGCAGCCGACCGTTTATGGTTGTGGGGGTGGGCTATTTATAGCCACTTGGCAACCCGACCTGATTTGTCCGAAATGACCCTGGGTCACTAAGGAACTGACACGTGTCTCAACGGTCAGATTTCGAACTCTCATGGCAACTTTACTTGGGCTACAAGCAAAGCTGACTTGTCCGGCTCTGGACAAGATTCGCTCTCATTGTCTTCACTCGAAGACATAGGTTTCTGATTTAGGCATCACTTCAGTCATTCTGACTGGTTCTCTTGGACCCCACTTAATAGTACGGTGGTTCCTATGACTCAACACAAAAGAAAAAGAACTACGAAAGATCTAAGTCTTCGAGCTCCATAAGCTTCATAACGTGTCTTATTTTGTCATAGTCTTCAATGTGAATATCTTCATATACCACCTTTGTCTTCAATGTCTTCATACATTTTTAGGGGTCATCTCTGGTAGTAAAACCGAATCAATGAGGGACTTCTACCTGTGTTTTCCTGCAATTCTCACAAACACATTAGTCCCTCAACTAGGTTTGTTGTCAATACTCCAAAACCAACTAGGGGTGGCACTGGATGCACTTACAACTTCGTGTCGTGTCCGGATGGGACTCTACTTGGCGTCGAAGGCAAGCTAGGCAATACGTATATGGATATCTCCTCCTTTGTAACCGACCTTGTGTAACCCTAACTGAGGGAGTCCTGGATTAGGGGGTGTTCGGATAGCCGGACTATACCTTCAGCTGGACTACTGGACTATGAAGATACAAGATTGAAGACTTCGTCCCGTGTCCGGAAGGGACTTTCCTTGGCGTGGAAGGCAGGCTTGGCGATACGGATATGCAGATCTCCTACCATTGTAACCGACTTTGTGTAACCCTAACCCACTCTGGTGTCTATATAAACTGGAGGGTTTTAGTCCGTAGGACAACATAGACAACAACAATCATACCATAGGCTAGCTTCTAGGGTTTAGCCTCTCTGATCTCGTGGTAGATCTACACTTGTACTACCCATATCATCAATATTAATCAAGCAGGACGTAGGGTTTTACCTCCATCGAGAGGGCCCGAACCTGGGTAAAACTTCATGTCCCTTGCCTCCTATTACCATCCGGCCTAGACGCACAGTTCGGGACCCCCTACCCGAGATCCGCCAGTTTTGACACCGACATTGGTGCTTTCATTGAGAGTTCCTCTGTGTCGTCGCCGTCAGGCCCGATGGCTCCTATGATTATCAATAGCAATGCAGTCCAGGGTGAGACCTTCCTCCCCGGACAGATCTTTGTCTTCGGCGGCTTCGCACTGCGGGCCAATTCACTTGGCCATCTGGAGCAGATCGAAAGCTACGCCCCTAGCCGTCAGGTTAGATTTGGAAGTTTAAACTACACGGCTGACATCCGTGGGGACTTGATCTTCGACGGATTCGAGCCACTGCCGAGCGCGCCGCACTGTCCCGACGAGCATGATCTAGCTCTGCCGCCGAACAGTGCCCTGGAGGCCGCACCCGCATCGGCTTCGACCCTTAATTCGGAGCCAACTGCGCCGATCGAGGATGGGCGGTTGGACGCCGCCTTGGGGGCTGCGATCCCAACGACGATTGAGCCGAACACCAGCCCCGCACTCCGCGAGACTCATGACTCCAAGAAGCCGGACTCCTTTCCGGACCCCGAACCCTCCACGCCCCTGCCGATCGAACCTGATTGGGCGCCGATCGTGGAGTTTACTGTCGCGGACATCTTTCAGCACTCGCCTTTTGGCGATATTCTGAAGACGCTAAAGTCTCTCTCTTTGTCAGGAGAGCCCTGGCCGGACTACGGTCAGCAAGGTTTGGATGCGGACGCTGAAGAAATTCAAAGCCCACCCACCACCCACTTGGTAGCCACTGTCGACGATTTAACCGACATGCTTGACTTCGACTCTGAAGACTTCGACGGTATGGACGCCGATGCAGGAGATGATGAAGAACCAGCGCCTATTAGGCCCTGGAAAGCTACCTCGTCATATGACATATACATGGTGGACACCCCAAAAGAAGGAGATGGCGATGGAACAGCGGAGGATGACCCCTCCAAGAAACAGCCTAGGCGCCAGCGTCAGCGGCGCCGCTCAAAATCCCGCCAAAACAAATACGGCGATTCCAGCACGGGAGATAATAATACTCCGAAAAGTGCCGAAGAAAACCCCCTCCAGCAAGATTTAGCACAGGAGGATGGAGAAACCAGCCCTCATGAGAGAGCGGCTGATAGAGAGGTCGAGGATGATAATTATATGCCTCCCTCTGAAGACGAGGCAAGCCTCGATGACGACGAATTCGTCATGCCAGAGGATCCCGTCGAGCAAGAGCGTTTTCAACGCAGGCTTATGGCCACGGCAAGAAGCCTCAAGAAAAAACAGCAACAACTTAAAGTTGATCAAGATTTGCTAGTCGACAGATGGACTGAAGTCCTTGCGGCTGAAGAGCATGAACTCGAACGCCCCTCCAAGAGCTACCCAAAGCGCAGGTTGCTACCCCGATTAGAGGAGGAAGCACTTGATACGGCCGATCGGCCACCTTGTGGCCGCGACAGAGAGGCCTCTTGGCCCTCCACTCAAGCCGCACCCCGTACCAAGGCACGGGAAAATGTGCCGGACCTGCGAGATATGTTGGAAGACAAGGCAAGGCAAACAAGATCGATCTACGGATCGCGTGGGTGCCCCACGACTCGAGATGGTAACTGTCACGCCGGCCACAAATTCAGCAGGGCCGAACACAGTAGACAAAGCTCATTGGAGCTACGTCATGATATAGCCCAGTACAGAGGCGCCGCACACCCACTATGCTTCACAGACGAAATAATGGATCATCAAATCCCCGAGGGTTTCAAACCCGTAAACATCGAATCATACGATGGCACAACAGATCCTGCGGTATGGATCGAGGATTATGTCCTTCATATCCACATGGCCCGCGGCGATGATTTCCATGCCATCAAATACCTCCCACTCAAGCTTAAAGGACCAGCTCGACATTGGCTTAACAGCTTGCCAACACGATCAATCAGTTGTTGGGAGGACCTGGAAGCCACATTCCTCGACAATTTCCAGGGCACTTATGTGCGACCCCCAGACACCGATGACTTAAGCCACGTAATTTAGCAGCCAGATGAATCGGCCAGGAAATTCTGGACACAGTTCCTAACAAAGAAAAATCAAATAGTCGATTGTCCGGACGTAGAGGCCCTAGCAGCCTTCAAGCACAATATCCGTGACGAGTGGCTTGCCCGGCACCTAGGGCGGGAAAAGCCGAAATCTATGGCAGCACTCACGACACTCATGACCCGCTTTTGCGCGGGAGAAGACAGCTGGCTTGCTCGTAGCAACAATATGACCAAGAACCCTGGTAATTCGGATACCAGGGACAGTAGCGGCAGGTCGCGTCACAACAAGTAGAAGCGCTGCATTAACGGTGACAATACTGAGGATACGATAGTTAATGCCGGATTCAAAGGCTCTAGATCCGGTCAGCGGAAAAATCCATTCAAAAGGAATCCTAGGGGCCCGTCCAGTTTGGACCGAATACTCGACCGCTTGTGCCAAATACATGGCACCCCCAAAAAGCCGGCCAATCACACCAACAGGGATTGTTGGGTGTTCAAGCAGGCAGGCAAGCTAAATGCCGAAAATGAAGACAAGGGGCTGCATAGCGACGACGACGAGGAGCCCCGGCCGCCGAACAATAGTGGACAGAAGGGTTTTCCCCCACAAGTGCGGACGGTGAACATGATATACGCAACCCACGTCCCCAAGAGGGAGCGGAAGCGCGCGTTAAGGGACGTATACGCGGTAGAGCCAGTCGCCCCAAAGTTCAACCCATGGTCCTCCTGCCCGATCACCTTTGATCGAAGGGACCATCCCACTAGCATCCGTCATGGAGGATTCACTGCATTGGTTCTAGACCCAATTATTAACGGATTTCATCTCACTAGAGTCCTTATGGACGGCGGCAGCAGCCTGAACCTGCTTTACCAAGATATAGTGCGGAAAATAGGCATAGATCCCTCGAGGATTAAGCCCACCAAAACGACCTTTAAAGGCGTAATACCAGGTGTAGAGGCCAATTATACAGGCTCAGTCACACTTGAAGTGGTCTTCGGATCTCCGGATAATTTCCGAAGCGAGGAGTTAATCTTCGACATAGTCCCATTCCGCAATGAATATCATGCACTGCTCGGGCGAACCGCATTCGCCAAGTTCAATGCGGTCCCGCACTATGCATACCTTAAGCTCAAGATGCCAGGCCCTCGAGGAGTAATTACGGTCAATGGAAACACCGAACGCTCCCTCCGAATGGAGGAGCACACGGCGGCCCTTGCAGCGAAAGTACAAAGCACCCTCTCTAGGCAGTTCTCTGGTCCGGCCATTAAACGTCCGGACACCGTCAAGCGCGCCCGAAGTAACCTACAACAAGACCGCCTGGCACGTTCCGAGCAGGTGTAGCAATGCGGCCCCAACCCCGGCCCTCGCAACAATGCGACATCAGTGCTTCGCGTACATAACTACGCTCTAAAAATACTATGGGTACAGGGGGAGGGGCACCATCACGGCACGCCCGAAACACGGCTTAAACCGCACAAGGGGCTGCTGATTTTTTATTTTTCTCTTACTTTCAGGACTCCATTCCTCGGAAGGCCTGTTCGGCAGTTCAATTGCCGCACAAACGATGCAAGAACCAGGGAAGCAGACAAGCCACGCCGCATTACGGAACTCCCAGGTGGACTCTATCACAAGCAGTATACCCGTTTCGCATACTATTCCGCAGCTTGCCCCTGGAACGGACATGTTAAATAGTCCAACCTTTTGCTTATCGCATTATTTGTATTGTTCTGCTTTGATCGCAGCCCTTTTTAATAAACAATGCATAGCTTCCGTATATTTTCGCATTACTTTTTATATAATATATGTTCCTTAACGACATGTTGCACCCGTACAATTTGGTACGGCCAAAATGCGCCAGGGGCTTCAGTACCCCTCAATATGGTGTGAGAAGTCCGAACACTTTCACAAGTGCGGCACCCTGAACTTATAGCATTATATGCATCGGCTCCGAATCATGTCTTGGGTCAATAGTTGGGTTTGCCCGGCTCCTATGTTTTGGTGCCTTACGTTCCGCTATATCGGCTAAGGTAGCACTAGGAGAACCACTGCAATTGTGCCCCAGTTGACCTGGGTCGAACACCTCAGTGGAGAAAGCTAAAACTGACTATCATGATGAAGCGAGAGTTGGTCACTGTTTGAGAGGTTTTTCGAGTCCCTAAAGACTTATGCCGCTTAGGGCGAGGAGTCGGCTCTGTCCGGCCAAGGCGTGGATAGCACCCCGAACTCGGTCTTCCGAATACTAGGGGCTTCGCCGAAATTTAAAATTATAGAATTCTATGGCTAAGTGAGAGTGTTCACGCGTTATAGTCCGATTGCCTTGTTCGTTGGGCTGAGCGCCTCCCTCGAAGGACCCAAACGTGGGAAAAAGAGCGCTCAGGTTTATCCCCGAACACCCCAGCACTAGCGGCACGGGGGCAGAAGCCGACGACTCGCCATCTCTCAGAATTGATAAACAGCTGCACAGAAGGTAATATTTTTAATTCCAATAGCATTGCTTAGCGCATATGAACAAGTTTTCAGCGCACAGGACAAAACAAGCAAGTTTTACTCAAAAATTACATCCCTAGAACATTCATCCGCCACAAGGCGGGCACCCTTCAGAACATCCTTATAGTAATTCTCGGGCTTGCGATGCTCTTTCCCCGGCGATGGCCCGTCCTTCACAAGCTTGTCAGCATCCAGCTTGCCCCAGTGCACCTTAGCACGGGCAAGGGCCCTATGGGCACCTTCAATGCAGATGGAGCGCTTGATGACTTCGAGCCTTGGACAAGCCTCCACCAGCCGCCGCACCAGCCTAAAATAGCTCCCAGGCAGAGCCTCTCCAGGCCACAGCCGAACTAGGAGGCCCTTCATGGCCTGTTCGGCCGCCTTGTGGAGCTTGACCAGTTGCTTCAGCTGGTCGCTCAGGGGCACGGGGTGTCCGGCCTCAACATACTGAGACCAAAACACCTTCTCTGTCGAGCTGCCCTCCTCGGCTCAATAGAATGCGGCGGCATCGGACACACTCCGGGGAAGATCTGCGAACGCTCCTGGAGAGCTCCGGATTCGGGTAAGTAACTAACAAGTAACTCACGTTTATATGTTTGCTTTGCATAAAGAATGCCTTACCCACCGCTATCTTCTTCACCTCATCCAACTCCTGGAGGGTCTTCTGGGATTCGATCTTGGCAGACTTGGCATTTTCAATAGCCGCCGTGAGCTCGGACGCTCGCGTCTTTGAGTCAAGCTCCAAACTCTCATGTTTTTTCATGAGAACCTGGAGCTCTTGCCGCACCTTGCCAACCTGGGCCTCATACTTCTCCCGCTCGGTGCGCTCCGCGGCCGCCCTCTTCTCGACCTCGAGCAGCGCTTTCTTAAGGGTCGCCACCTCAGACGTGGCCCCTACAATAGCCACGTTAATCCTGTCATTTTTTGCAATAGCACCTTTTTCATATATATTTAAACAAGGTATTTCTTACCTTCCTTCTCCTCGAGCTGCTTCTTGGCACGCCCGAGCTCTCTCTCGGACTTCTCGAGGTTCTGCTTCAGCGTGTCCACTTCCGCAGTCAGTGCGGCGGACGCTAGCAGAGAAGCCCGCATACGCATATTGACTCCTTTTTGTTAGACTCCTGCGAATTTTTGATCCTCTATTTGGCTTTTCTTCTCGAACGCCCAACAGAGCATCAGGGGCTACTGTCTATGCGGTAATATTATTCACACATTCTTTACTTACCTCAAAGCCTCTTAAAAGGCTGGTACAAGCTTCAGTCAGTCCGCTCTTGGCGGACTGAACCTTCTAGACCACCACACTCATAATAGTGCGGTGCCCCTCGTCGATGGAGGCGCCTTCGAGCACCTCCAGCAGATTGTCCGGCGCCTCCGGTTGGACGGGGGTCACCGGCACGGTGGGCTTGCTCCTCTTGGAAGGAGGTCCCCCGCCGGACTCTGGAACCTTTGAAGGTTCCCGAGCGGTGTCCGGCCTAGAGCCGGACTTGGAGCCCTGGGGGTTTCATCCCCTTTAGTCCTGGAGTCCGGGAGGTCGCCTTGCGGCGCCTCCAGGACCACCTCCTCCCGGCTTGGAACCTGTTGGGACAACACTTTGGTGTCGTCCGTAGGGCGGGGGGAGGAAGCCGCCGGAAGCAAGTTCACATCCGACAAGTCCAGTGAGCCGCTCGACGACGCGTCGAGCCGGTCTTTGGGTGGGTTGCATAAACATATTAGACATAAGGGAAAACTGTGCAATAAACGAATGCTATGAATTACTCTGGTATCGGGATACTTACGATTTTGCCAGGGGCTTGGCCCTGGGCTGCCACTCCTCTCCGCCGTCGTCGGCGTCGATGGAGTAGTCCGGAGGAAGGGTTTTCCCCTTCTTGGACTCTCCGGCCTCCCCAGAGAGGGCGGCCTTCCTTTTCTTCTCTCCTCCCGCTGGAGGGGGAGAGGTCTCTTCTTCTTCCTCCTCGTCTTCATGGGAGGAATGCGCCTTGGAGCCGCCGGATGATGAACCCGACACCTCCTGGCGCCGGGCACTTTTTCGAGTCCCCGCGGCTTTTTGCGGCCTTCTTCTCCGGCACCACATAGGGTGCCGGAACCAGCAGCTTCACCAAGCGAGCGTCCGCTGGGCCTTCGGGCAAAAGAGCTGGACAATTGATCTGTCCGGACGTCACCTGCCAATCCTGTCAAAGGTAAGGGAGCTTAGATCCCGCATGGAGTCAAACTATGAAAAACTGATACCCTGTAAAAGGAAAAAACAGCTTACCGCATGAGCGTGACGCTGCATACTGAATCCACGATCCTCGGTAGCGGATGCGGGGGCCTCGGCGCCCTTGAAAAGCACCTTCTAGGCATCTTCATACGTCGTGTCGAAGATCCTGCTCAGAGTTTGGTGTCGCGCTGGGTCGAACTCCCACAGGTTGAAAGCCCGTTGTTGACACGGGAGGATCAGGCAGATGAGCATAACCTCGACTACGTTGACAAGTTTGAGCTTCTTGTCCACCAGGGTTTGGATGCATGTTTGGAGTCCGGTCAGCTCTCCTTTTTTACCCCACGACAGGCCTGTCTCCTTCCAGGACGTGAGCCGCGTTGGGGGTCCGGATTGGAACTCGGGGGCTGCGACCCACTCAGGGTCGTGCGGCTCGGTGATGTAAAACCACCCCGATTGCCACCCCTTCAGGGTCTCCACAAAGGAGCCCTCGAGCCATAAGACATTGGCCATCTTGCCCACCATGGCGCCTCCACACTCCGCCTAGTTGCCGTGCACCACCTTCGGCTTGACATTGAAAGTCTTGAGCCATAGGCCGAAATGGGGGCGGATGCGGAGGAAAGCCTCGCACATGACGATAAACACCGAGATGTTGAGGACAAAGTTCGGGGCCAGATCATGGAAATCCAGGCCATAGTAGAACATGAGCCCTTGGACAAATGGTTGGAGAGGGAAGCCCAGTCCATGGAGGAAATGGGGAGGAACACCACCCTCTCATGGGGCCTAGAGGCGGGGATGTGTTGTCCCTTTTTGGGAAGCCGGTACGCGATGTCGTTAGACAGGTATCCGGCCTTCCTCAGTTTTTTTATGTGCCTCTCCGTGACGAAGGAGACCATCCACTTGCCTCCCGCTCCGGACATGGCTGGAGAAGGTTGAGGTGGGGAGTGCGGACTTGGGCGCTGGATCTCGAGTGTGCGAGAATGGATAGGCAAAGGAGGAAGAAGGCGTAGGTGAAAAGGTGGATTCTTATCCCCTTATATGGGTAGACACAACTACATGTCCCCACTAGCCTGGTAAAACTCGCTTATCTCCAAGCGCCATAATCAATGGCGCGGTTGGGTTACCCATGCCCGTATTGATGAGAATCCCGAAATAAGGGGACACAATCTCTGTTTTAACAAGACGTGCCAAGGAAACCGCCTCGCATGACACGCTGAGGTGTAATAATGAAATGACTCGGATAAAGGCTTGGCCGTGGTGTGTCGCTCTACGGAATACGTCAGCAGATTAGATTTGTGTAAATATTATTCTCTCTACGGAAATATGTGGAAACTTATTTTGCAGAGCCGGACACTATCTTTGTGTTCAAATCTTCTATGAAGTACTTGGAGGAGGAACCCGCCTTGCAATGCCCAAGACAATCTGCGCACCGGACTCATCGTCATTGAAGCTTGGTTCAGGGGCTACTGAGGGAGTCCTGGATTAGGGGGTGTTCGGATAGCTGGACTATACCTTCAGCTGGACTCCTGGACTATGAAGATACAAGATTGAAGACTTTGTCCCATGTCCGAAAGGGACTTTCCTTGGCATGGAAGGCAAGCTTGGCGATACGGATATGCAGATCTCCTACCATTGTAACCGACTTTGTGTAACCCTAACCCTCTCCGGTGTCTATATAAACCGGAGGGTTTTAGTCCGTAGGACAACATAGACAACAACAATCATACCATAGGCTAGCTTCTAGGGTTTAGCCTCTCTGATCTCGTGGTAGATCTACTCTTGTACTACCCATATCATCAATATTAATCAAGCAGGACGTAGGGTTTTACCTCCATCGAGAGGGCCCGAACCTGGGTAAAACTTCGTGTCCCTTGCCTCCTGTTACCATCCGGCC
>NC_041380.1:480188172-480217911 GCF_002162155.2 Triticum dicoccoides
TTTTGACACCGACACTAACCCTCTCCGGTGTCTATATAAACCGGAGGGTTTTAGTCCGTAGGACAACAATCACAACATACAATCATACCGTAGGCTAGCTTCTAGGGTTTAGCCTCTCTGATATCATGGTAGATCTACTCTTGTAACACCCATATCATCAATATTAATCAAGCAGGACGTAGGGTTTTACCTCCATCAAGAGGGCCCGAACCTGGGTATAACTTCGTGTCCCTTGCCTCCTGTTACCATCCGGCCTAGACGCATAGTTCGGGACCCCCTACCCGAGATCCCCTGGTTTTGACACCGACACCAGCCAAATACCAACTCCAGGCGCCTGGCCACCAGGCGACGATCGGTGCCTTGAAGATCTTCTCACAGCAGGGTCAACGCAGAAAGAGTGTGCTCCAGGATGTCACGAGAGGCAGAAGGACCCGGAGATAGCAATGCGGCAGAAGGAGGCGACGTCATCATGGCCCGGGTGGCCAGAAGCTCCTGAGCCTCGGGGACCCCAGCGCTCGAGCCAGACGTTGGTACCTCTGTAGCCAATGGGGCCACGGGGGCTGAGTCCTCCCGAGGACGCTCCACCAAGCCTCACGAGGATGATCGGGCTGCAGAAGCACGAGCGTCGTCGCTGCCCTTATCCATGGAGAGGGGTGCGGCCGCAGGAGGCGATCTGGGCTCGAGCAGTGCCACCTCTTCCTCCTTTCTCTTATTCGCCGGGGGCATCGGCCTAGTTGCACAACGGAGAAGCGTCAAGGACGAGTAGCAGAAGCAAGAACAAGGTAGGAGAAGAACACTTACTGGTCCACCGCGGCGTAGTCCCTCCGCTTCTTAAGCTTGATGCCGGAGAGCCTCGCAGCCTGAGGCGCAGACGCACAGGCTCCAAGAGCAGAAGCAGGGGCAGCAGACGGACCAGAAGCAACTCCAGGCGGTGTCGGGGCAGGAGCATCGTCCCGGGAGATCATCGTTGACCTGCCACTCGTCGGAACGGCGGGCGGCTCCTCTCTCTCCAGGAGGACGCCAGCCTCGTTGCCGTCATCGGGCAGGGCGTGGAGGATGTCAGCCTTGCGCAAGGGGGAGCTCTCCCCCATACCCTCGGGGGTCGCCTCCGAGTCACGCTCCTCGTCCTCCTTCTCTTCCCCCTTCCAGCGGGAATCGCCAGAAGACACGTCCATCGTCGCCATTGCCACCGGGACCACATGGGGCGTTGGCGGCACCAGGTTGCGCCCGTCAATGGTGGGCATGGCAGCCACGACCTGTGCCCTGTCCTTCCGAAGGAACAAGGGAATGTGGGCATTCGGCGGATACTCTTGGTCGTCCCCGGCCAAGAGGCCGAGAGCCACAGCTAACTCCTCTTCAGAGAAGGCCTCCGGACTCAAGCGAAGCTTGTCTTCTCCGTCCCCAAGTGTCCACAAGGGGCGCGAGCGTGCCTGGAGAGGAGCCACCCGCAGCACCAAGAATTCCCTCAGGAGCATGGCCCCCGTCAGCTTCGCCACCTTCGCGTTGCCCGGCCTCAAGTCGGTGGTCATCTTCTCCAGCACCGACTTCGCCCGGTCGTCAGTAAGCTTTGCGCGGTACCACCCCTCGTCAGACTGGGGCATCTCTATTGGCAGCTTCAACCATGGGTGGACACACTTGGCATCCATCGTGACCCACTTGCTCCTGAAGACATTGGCCTTCTTTCCAGCCTTCGAGATCGCGTTAGCCTTTCCGGCTGCGACGAAGTTGGCGCACCACGAGGTGTGGCCGTTGTTGATTCAGAGAAAGAAGTGGCGCAGCAGTGCCATGGACGGCATCACCCCGACATATGCCTCACAGTAGAAGGCAAAGATCGACAAGAGAAGAACGGAGTTGGGATGGAGATGAAGGGCCTGCAACTTGTAATGTCGGAGGACAGCATAGAAGAAGTCCGAGAAGGGGGGAACCAGACCCGCGACGACGCTGCTCATGAAGAAGGGGTAGAAGGAGCTCTCCGAAGTCTTCGGCACGGTGGAGCCAGCCTGGAGCTTGGTCTTCCCCTTCTCATTGTGTTCCCTCGCCGTCAGCAGGCGCGTAGCGGCAAGGTTCTTCTCCGAGACGTTGGGCGCGTCCAGAGCCAGCTCGTACCAGACAGGCGGCAAAATGGCCTTGGGTTTTTGGGGCGCCATTGGTCGGAAGATTGGAAGGGGATGAAGCAGATCCAGAGATTTCGAAAGCAAGGAGCGAGAGAGGGGATCTAGAGCAAGACGAAGGAAAGCAATGAAGGCAAGCATTGCCCGCAGCGGCCTTTTTGTCAAACGGGAAGTTGCCGAGGCAGCATGGGGAAGCGAAGACGCCCACGTCCAATCAGTCGCCACGCGCTAACCGTGGCTGTTGGGTGTTAGGGCCCGCGGCGCTCTGCACTTACCCTTTGGCTTTGCCTCAAAGCCAAGCCCGAGCGCGCCTTGGGCTTGGGGGCTACTGTCGGTGTTCTGGGAACGGGTGTCCCCAGACTTGCCTGCCTGCGGCACGCGGCGTGGCTCCCCCAGCGGCCCTATATGGCCCATCTTCACTAGCAAACACCCAAGACCCTCGCGAGGGGCCAAGCCTCGCGAGGCGGATGATGCAAGACCTCCTTAGGGGCGGCCTCGCCAGGACGGCTCGCGAGGGGCGAAGAGATCAAGGCAAGGGACACCTCGTGAGGCTTCTGTGACGCAAGCCATGACGACTGGCGCCAGGCGTGCGCCAGCGTGCACAGTGTCCTTATTTCCTCTTTGGTGCTAAGGGGGCAAGCACAGGAAAGGAGTCCTGATGCATCAGGCAAAGGTTTCTATATCGGTGCAACAAGACCAAGACCAGTAGGACGATAGGACAGAGGTCACCATGGAGCCCAAGATGGCGTCACCACTGGAGCCTTTGGCAGGCAAAGACTACTTTTGTCAGGATAACTTGTACTAGTTGTCTCCCTTCGAATTTGGCCATTATGGGATCCCTTCCCGCTCAATATTTGGGAAGAGGACCAGAGCCTCTATAAATAGGACTAGCCACCACCATAGGAGGAGGATCTCATCTTGGACTGGATCCATTCCACCAAGGCCACCAGACAAGTTCTCCAAGCACAAGAACACCTCTCCTCAGGAGGCTGTTCTTCCCTTGTAACTGTTCATCTTCAGCCCAAGAGGCAATCCACCACACCACTCTGGAGTAGGGTATTACACCACAACGGTGGCCCGAACCAGTATAAATCTTGTGTCTCTCATTCTTTGGGTTCGAAGAGCTAGGCCGTGAGATCATGCTGAGTGTGAGCTAGAGGGGGAGTGATATTTGTGCGCACCCCAGTGTTCGAACCCCAAGGGTTTTGCCGAAACCTAAAATCCGACACTTGGCTTGTCATCGAGGTTGTGCATGATCTGAAGACTTGTTACACTTGAGGACTGTGAAGACTTGTTACACTGTGAAGTCTTTCTGTCTGCGTGATCTGAAGACTTGTTACACTTGAGGACTATGAATCCTTCAGCCGGTTAGGCGTCGCGTTCTGAGCATCCAAGAGACATTGTGGATTGCTAGTGAATGAAGTCTGTGAAGGTTTGGAAGTCTATCTTGAAGACTTACCAGAGTTATTGGGCGAGGACTAAGTGTTCTTAGATCAAGGGGAATAAGGTGAAGATGCAGTCTTCTGAGTTAAATCTTAGCCTCCCTAACCAGACATACAGTTGTCACAGCAATTGGAACTGGTCTACCAAATCCTTGTCTTCACCAAGCAACTGGTTCTATCCTTCCTGTCCCTTTACTTATAGTTTGTCTTCTTGAAGTCATTGCCTACTTGCATGATCTGAGTGTCTTCACTGCTTGAAGATTGTTTACTGTTTGGCTTCGTACTATTTTCCATCCTGATCCATACTACCTAGTTGCTGATAGTCTTCGTGCTTTCATTTCATTGCTTACTTGACTATGGCTTGTCTAGTGTAGTCTACCTTACGCTGCATATCAATAGGTTCATTTCTACTGGTTGCCTTCAAAGCCCCCGTGTTTTGAAGACTTTCATAAAAATCGCCTATTCACCCCCCCTCTAGTCGATAACTAGCACTTTCAATTGGTATCAGAGCAAGGTGCTCCCTTGTTCTGTGTGATTCGGTTTAACCACCTAGAGTTTTAGCTATGTCGACTGCAGGGACAATCAAGGTCTCCGCTGTGTGCCCTGTCTTTGATGGCACTGATTACCCCTACTAGAAGAATTAGATGCGTATGCATCTTGAAGCCATTGACGTCGACCTCTGGTATGTCATCAAGAACGGCGTTCCCAAGGTCGGTGAAGGTGTTACCGCTGCTGATGTCAAGAGGTTCATTCAACTGGACTCGACTGCCAAGAACATCATTTGTTGTCATCTGACCAAAGGACAGTATGGCCGTGTGAGTGCTCTGGAAACTGCAAAGCTAGTCTGAAACTGGCTCTCCAAGGTCAACGAAGGCGTCCCAACCCAGAGAGACTCAAGGATTCATGTTCTTCGCAACCTCTTCAACCGCTTCAAGAGAAATGACAATGAGAATGTCCAGCTCACGTTTGATCGCCTCACTGATATCACAAATGAACTTCGCGCACTCGGCGCCACTGAGATCACCAAGCACGAAATCGTCAAGAAGCTCCTGAGATCACATGATAGCTCATTCGACACCCTGGTCCTGATGATTCAAGAACATCCTAACTTCAAGACTCTCGATCCATCTGACATACTTGAGAGGTTCAACACACATGAGTTCCAGTTATCTGAGAAAAGAGATATCTATGGTCCCAACTATGGCAGAACTCGCGCTTTGAATGCAAAGATTGTTTCCTCATCTGAAGAAGAATCTGACTGCAATTCTGGGGATCCTGAAGACATTGGAAAGGAGCTTGCTATGCTTGTGAAGAAGTTCCAGAAGTTCACCAAGAAGAAAGGCTTCAGAAAGTCTTCAAGATCCAGCTCAAGAAATGATGAAGCTTCCACTCATGACCACAAGAAGAGAACATGCCACAAATGCAAGAAACCTGGTCACTACATCTCTGAGTGTCCATAGTGGGACAATGAGACCAAGAAGAAGAAGAAAAGCAAGGAATATGATTCTGATGACAAGAAGAAGAAGAAATCCTCAAAGTCTTCTTCAAATTCTTCGTCAAAGTCTTCATCACACAAGAAGAGCTCATCAAGCAAGGCTCGTGCATTTTTGGCAAGGAGATGGATTCAGAGGAGGAGTCTACTTATGAGGAGGCGGAGGTGGAGTCTGAGGAGGAGTCCGATTCAGGCGTGGCAAGCATGGCTCTAGCTTCAGCCTATGTCCCCAAGTCCATCTTCAACACTGAAGACAATGGCCTCGTCACCAATGCTGATGCTAATGATTAGGACTACTTTGCTTCCACCTACTGCGTCATGGCACGAGGTGCCAAGGTAAACTCACGCGATGCTTACTTTCAAACATCAAGTGAAGATAACTCTGAATGTGAATCTAAACCTAGCTACAAAACACTAGCTAAAATTGCAACTGAACAACAAACTGGTATGGAACATATTCAAAAGTTGCTAGACAAAAGCGATAACCTGTTGGACGCGGAAATGACCCGAAATCAGTCCTTAATTGAAGACATTAAAAATCTTCATGTTAAGTATGGGGAACTTTAAATTCATCATGAAACGCTCTCAACTACTCATGAAAAGATCTCCTATGATTATCTTAAAAGGAAGCAAGAACTTGAGAGCGACTCATGAATATCTTCAAAAGGAGAACGAGTCACTCCGCGCTCAACAGATCAGTTCTGCTCAGGAAGGGTTTGAACCACCATGTCTAAAATGTCTTGAGCGTGATAATGATGTCTCTGTTGTTGAATGTTCTACTGATGCTACTGTTGCAATATCTTCAACTGTTGATGTGGAAACTAACCGGCCCCTCCACTAAGGATACCACTACTATTGCTAATGAGAATGCCAGGTTGAAGACATTGCTTGAAACAGGAATGTACAAGAGTCTCAAGGGCATCAGACACTATGTGATGTCCTTAAGAAACAGATTCTGAACCGAAACCCTAGGAAAGAGGGTGTTGGTTTCGAGAGGAAAATGAATGTTGATGGTTCTTACTGGAAGCCTGAGCAGTACCCCATGACCACCTGGGTTGCTGCAAAGGGACCTGTAGTGGATCCATCTACCTTATCTGGTTTCAACCAAATAATAATTTTGAAGATAAATCTCCTTTTTTACAGTCTTTTTGATCTGTCCAATCCATCCACTTCAACCAAAAGTGGTTTCTACACTTCCAAATCTGGATTTGTCTCTTTCTGAATCTCATACCTTGCAAAGTATATTTACTTATGCTTCATAACTAGTTAGATTCCTCACTTGTACTTATTCATGGATTCGGACAAATCTGGAACCAACTCTCTTCAAATAAGTGAATGTCTTCACTTTATGAGGTCAATGTCTTCAAACTGATTTATCTTCAAAATCTTCTGAGAATGCATATGACCTCTTCCCCTTCCCTCGCATCTCTAATGTTGTCACAGGTACATGTCTGTGGGAGAATCCCTTGGTTCTCATAGTCTGCATTCCTTTGCAGAATTCTTAGAGCATCATATTCACTCCCCTGAAGCCAGTTCTTGCCTGACAAGTAGACAGAAGCTTTTCACTGTTCTGAAGCCTATCTGTCTGAATATTATGGCTTTAGAGAAATCTGTAAGGAAGGGTGGCAGGTAGCACCGTGGAAATACCGCTCTAGATTTGCCTCCAGATCTGTATGAAATGTATAAGACTGTTTCTGAGGAGAACTACAATCAGCGCAAAACCCGGATCCAGTGGATCCAAAGATATTGGGCAAAACATCGGTTCAAGTACAATTTCATCACTATTGAATATACTAAGAAGAATGCTATCAAGAGCCCGTGGGGCGATATCCTCTACAAGAATATGCAACCCAAGTGCAAGCCTGAAGCTATTGCCCAAGGCTTCTATCCTTGCATGGTCCATGGACCGCAACCTAAAAATGCCGACCCATCATCCTTGTTATGGTGTTGAGACGACAATCTCTTCAAGTGCAACTATCAGTTTGCTCAGGAGTCAGCTGCAACGAACAGGAAAGCCTTCAGACTCAACTTCAACCTTGGTCCGTCTGCTCCAAGATAGGATGGCACTCGCGAAGCCAATCCCAATGTCATCGGTCCCTTCAATAGCCTCGATGGGCTCCTCCCCACATTGCTTCTTAGAGGGCCACAGTGGATTAGTCTGCTGAAGACGCAGACTCTAAAGATGTTCCTGCACCACTGAAGCAAAATAAGAAGAAAACAGAAGCTTTGAAGCCCTCTGTTGCACCAACTGCTTCGCCTATGAAGCCATTGAAGGCTGCACCTCCTGAACCCAATGTGCAGTCTGAAGACTTGTCTCGTGTCTCCAAGAAGACCAAGAAGCCCCAAAAGATTTCAGGGCATAACCCGACTCCTTCTTCCGTTCTGCGTAACGAGGAAGACACCATTGATCTGTCAAGTGATGAATATCTTGGTGATGAAGCTCTAGAGATGCTGACCAAGAGCAAGCAAGAGGCGGAGATCTTCAATGATCCGCCCCTCTTTGATATTGATATATTGAAAAACTTCATCGATGAATGGTTTGATGACCAGAGCATCGGTATTGATGACCTCCAGCTGCCAGTGGACACCAGTGTCACTTTTCATGGAGCTATTACAAATGAATTGGCCTTAGCTCAAAAAATCATCGAGCTCAAGAACAAGATTGATCATGAGAAGGCGCATTTCAAGAAGCACATGGCCAAGCTCACTGTGGCTGATGTTCAAATTTTCAAGAAGATGTTGCATGATCTCAAGGCTAAATTCCACAAGAAGCGTGAAGAAGCCAAAGGCTCACGCGAGCGCATGAAGTACTATGCGCAGAAATGTGTTCAAGCACATAAAGAAGATGAGAAGAGAAAGGCTCTTAGGCACCCTGGCATTGACCCTAGGATGGCTGCCAAGCAAAAGAAGAAGACTTCTGAAGCTCAACACGAAGCTCAACGGCAGGAACGACCAAGCATAGTCTTCCCAGCCAGTATGACCGGCTCGAAGCCAAAGGTCACCTCAGCAGCTTCAGAGCTGAAGAAAACAAAGCATGCTGAAGACGAAGACAGAAAGAGGAAGCTCAAAGATACATCTGTTGGTGATCCCTCCAAGAAGAAATTGAAGACAAAGGTTTCAAAGTATTCAAAGAAAGAGCGTGTTGCTGCCCCAGAGCCCCTCATCATTGAACCCATCTCAGTTGCTTTTCTTGCCTCCACCAACCAAGAACATCGTCTGGTGATTCATGAGCTTGCTTCCACAGAGGCTCCAGAGATGAAGAAGTTCCAGCTGTTGACCCCAACACAGCTGAAGACATTGGTCATGAAGACAATGTACATGATGATGAAGTCCTTCCTCAGCTCAAGCCCCAGTTGGTATCATTGCCTGCTCTCATGAGCAGTGAACTTATTAGCATTGGTCGTCCTTTGACACCAATCGCTCAAGATGACTCATGGGCTAAGCGCCAACAACAAGACACCCTAGTGCAAGCTGAGGCACCCCGTACTCCACCTGCTCAAGTCACCTCATTGGTGCTTGATGATGACAACTACATGGACAAGACCACCCCTCTCCAAAAGCGTCGCCAGTGTTTCACAAGCTTCGCAAAGGCCTCAAGCCACAGGTTTCCCTGTCAGACATTCCAGAAGAAGAAGCGCAACAGACTAGCTCAGTAGCACGTCAAGTGTTTCCTGAAGCCACTTCTTCCGCGTCTGCCTCTGAGTCCGAAGCTAATGTTGCTGAAGACGTTCCGGCTGTATCAGCCGAAGAAGAAAGAGAAGTCACACCCCCAGCAAATGATCCAGTCATTCTCGAAGAGAATGTGATTGTGCCCGACCCTCCAGCCGTTGAACACATGGAGGTTGAAAACCCTGAGGCTGCCACCAACAACACCACTGAAGCCAATGACTCGGTCATGGCCAAAGAAAATGTGGAGCCCGAAGCCAATGTTAATGATGAAGCCACAGTAATGCCAATCATCTCTGATGGTTCCATTCCTCCTCCAAGGCCTCATACCGTGGAACGTGCATTCAATCATGAAGGTGAGCTCGTCACAGTCAGCTGGCCAATCATGGTTCCACCCACTACTCCTGGGCCACAGTATGATTATCATGTGGAGCAGAGGCCCCATGTTCAGAAGCCAAAGCCACGTCTGCCAAGGCTTCCATGTGATGTCACCACTCAGGGCTCATTCAGCGTGTTCAGCTTCAGAGAGCACAACACTTTCTTTGACAGCACCAAGAACCCATACAAGAAGCCCAAGATCACCTTTGACAGATTTTGGAGCCATCGGTAGCGAAGCTATTAGTCTTGCATCCTGTACAACCAAGACTGGATTTTTCTGCACCAGCATCTGGATTGTGATGCTATGGATGGGCTGCCATGTCTTGAAGAGGCCCTTGACTGCTTTCGGGATATTGGTCTTCTGCCCTTTGTGACTGACAACACTGGAATGGAGAGCTTCTGCTGCAGTTCTATGCCACTCTACACATTCGAGGCTGATCCGAAGACTTGGGTCCTTGAGTGGATGACAGGTGACGTTCATCACGAAGCCAAAGCTCAAGATATCATCGAGCTTACTTGCCTGCCCACTCCAGATGAGTTATACGAACCTAGTTGTCAACTTCATCAAAATGAGTTGTAGAGCATTATTCAGAAGCCAGAGCCAAATATGAACAAAATGCTTAGCATGATGAAGCCATTGCCACAAGACGTTGAATACCCAAAGGAGTTCTTTGTCAAGGACCTCGAGTACTTGCCACGCATAGTGTATGACATTCTGAGGCATACTCTCTGGCCCATCAAAGGAAATTCTTTTGAAGCTAAACTTGAAGGCCCAATGAAGACTTTAGTATTCTATATCATCAACGGCATCAGATTCCATACTCAGGATTTCTTTATCCGACAACTTGCTACTTCTGGGATTGATCTATTTGGCTTGAAGTTCTATGCTCCATGGGTGATGCGCTTGATTAAGCTTCATTCCACCATTGACTATCAGCCCTCAGTGCGCAACCATATTGTTTTTCTACCTGAAGTTGATCTGTGTATTGAAGCCATCTACCCCGAGCCTGCAAAGAAGCCACTCCACCTTAAGAATGTTGAATTTCGAAGCTTCACGCAGCCAATCGAAGGAATTCTTGTGCCCAATGTTACAACTCCTGCATATCCTCTGGCTGGCCACATGCACTTTCCACACTGAGCCAACATTGAAGCTACTGCAAGCACAATTTCTCAAAGGCCCCAGAAGCGTCCTCGTGTACTCAATGACTGAGAGATTCTGGTGGCATTGCATCAAAAGCAGGATAAGCATGTCTATGGTCCGTAACCTGGCCACGAAGAACACATTTGTTGCACATGAAGCCTGTCGGCGGTCTTGGAAGAGCCTCACACTGTTATGTTCTGAAGATGATCTGCATGCAGATGGCTTCATAGAGCACTTCAAGTTTGACTCCAGACCTCCTCAAAATGCAAGCTGGCGTCGCATTCCCTGAATTGAAGATTCTGAGTATTCATCTTCGGCTGCAACTGTTGTTGCCAGAGTCGTCGATGAAGAAGACGACGCCACTTCACCAACCCTGGCTGCACTGCATCACGATACTACATCACGCCCTTCTGCACCACCAAACTCCAACGATGACCCTGCTCCATCTTCTAATCCATCTGGGAACGAGTAGATCTTCTATGTCTTCAAACCTTTTTGGTCATCACTAACAAAAGGGGGAGAAGCATATGAGGTTGATAGTCTTCAAGTGGGTCCATATGGGTGGTTGCATTTTTTTTGTTTGCTAAGTTCTTACAACTCTCGTTTTGAAACTATTTGGCTTTTGAGTTGTAACACTTAAAATTGATGGCCGTCTGCTACTTCTGTTGCTACCTTGTGAAGCGATGATAAATTCCGCATGAAGTCATACTGCAGACACCCATTTCTCATTATGCATGTCATTATCTTCGTTATTCTTATATATGCATGATGAATTGTCTTCGTAAGTTGAAGAGGATCTCCACAAAGTACAACCTGCCATGTGCATTTGCATTCAAAAGCAAACAACTTATATGCACATCTTCAAGGGGAGCCTTTTGCAACTTATGAAGACAGTGCTTTATCCTTAACTCTCACATATTTTTATCCCCATTAAAAACTTCAACCAGTTTGTCATCAATCACCAAAAAGGGGGAGATTGTAAGTGCATCTAGTGCCCCCTAGTTGGTTTTGGAGTATTGACGACAAACTTGGTTAAGGGACTAATGTGTTTGTTAGAATTACAGGATAACATAGGTAGTAGTCCCTTATTGATTCGGTTTACCTACCAGAGATGACCCCTAAAAATGTGTGAAGACATTGAAGACAATGGTGGTTCGTGAAGACATTCATGATGAAGATTATGACATGAGAAGACATTCATGTGAAGACTATGGAGTGCGAAGACATAGTTGTTTCGTAGTTTCCTTTTCTTCTTTGTTGAGTCGTAGGAACCACCGTACTGTTAAGTGGGGTCCAAGTGAACATAGTCAGAGTGGCTGAAGTGCTGCTCAACCAAAATCCTATGTCTTCGAGCGAAGACAATGAGAGCAAATCTTATCCAAAGCTGGATGAGTCAGCTATACTTGTAGCCCAAGTCAAGCTGTTGCATGTGTTTGAAATCCGACCGTTGGACACATGTCGGTTCCTTAGTGACCCAGGGTCATTTCGGACAAATCAGGTCGGGTTGCCTCCTGGCTACACTACAAAAAAAGACACATCCGTGACATTTTGTGCCGAACGAAATTTTTTTCTGTCATACATATGACACTTCTATGACGATAATTGTGACAAAACCCGGTATCATCACAGATGTGGTGGGCTCCTACTTCTATGACAAAAACTCATGACAGAAAATGGGCTTTTCGTCCTGGGCGGGCCGGAGACGCAGCTGCATGACATTCTTTGGGCCGTCCATGACGGAAAAAACCGTGGTAGAAGCAAGGGCGAGGAAAATTTCGGGGAGTTCCCGGTTACGATGGGAGGTCAGGGGCCGAGCGATGCGTGTTTCTCTCGTACATGTACGCGCGTGTGTGCAAGGCGTTGGCTCTAACTGAACCCGAGCGAGGCATTGGGCTCTAACTGAACCCGAGCGATTGCACTGCAGGCTACGCGTTACTGAACCCGAGCGAGCGATCGATGGCTGTTAACTGAACCCAATTGAGCGATTCCTTTGCTACTACTGCTAACTGAAGCCGATCAATTGGATGAAGAGTGAGCGTTGCGGGGGGGTGGATGAAAAGTGAGCGGTGGCGTTGCCTTTAGATGAACAGGACCCCGTGGTGTGGAGGGCTGGATAAATAGTAGACGGTGGAGGGGTGGTTGAACAGGACCCTGTGGTGTGGAGGGCTGGATGAACAGTAGACGGTGGAGGGGTGGCCATTGAGGGGTGGTTGAACAGTAGCCAGTGGAGTAGCGCGCGGTGGAGGCTGGATGAACAGGAGCCCGTGGAGGCTGGAGGAGGTCGACGGTAGCCCGTGGAGGCTGGAGGAGGTCGACGGTGGAGATGAACAGTATCCCATGGAGTCCTGTTTTGCGGTATGCCACACCCCTCCCGATGAACAGGACCCCCGTTTCCACTGTAGAAGGTATGTTTCGTCCGTTTTGCGGTACGCCACACCCCTCCCGATCAACAGGACCCCTGTTTCGACCGTAGGAGGTCTGTTTCATCCGTTTTGCGGTATGCCACACCCCTCCCGATCAACAGGACCCCCGTTTCAACCATAGGAGGTCTGTTTCCTCCGTTTTGCGGTACGCCACACCCCTCCCGATCAACATGACCCCGTTCCGAATGTAGGAGGTTCGTTTCCTCCGTTTTGCAGTATGCCAGGCCTCGTTTCTATCGCCTGTTCCATCCAAGCCCTCCCAATGAACACGACCACGCATTCCGTTCCGACCCAGCCGGTTGGCTCCCACGCGTTCCGTTGCCTCCCGATGAACACGACGCATTCCGTTGCCTCCCGATGAACATGACGCATTTTGTTGCCTTCCCATGAACACGACGCATTCTGTTGCCTCCCCATGAACACGACGACGACGTTGTTTCTCCGCTCCGACCCAGCCATGTACACGAGCCCTGGCCGTACGTATGCGCGAGTAGGCGTTCGAGACCCCGCCCGTATGTACACATACGTGGCCGTATTTTCCTTCTTGCACCATGGCCGCTGTACGTACGTGTACATGCTACATGTGCGCCTCTACTATGACATGTGCGCGCCTCTACTACGACACGTGCGCGCCTCTACATCAACCAGTATGTACGTACACGTTCGCGACCAGAATGACAATGCTACGTACGCTTCGACCAAGTGGGTCCCGACTGTCAGACACTTCCTTGCCTGCGAAGATGTAGCTGGTGGGTCCCAGCAGTCAGGGGGGCGAATCGTTTTGTTTTTTTGCCCGGACACACTTCCTTGCGTGCGAAGGTGTAGCTGCTGGGTCCTAGTAGTCAGGGGGCGAATCAATTTTTTTTGCCTGGACGCACTTCCTTGCGTGCGAAGGTGTAGCTGGTGGGTCCCAGCAGTCAGGGCGAATTATTTTTTTTCGGACGCACTTCCTTGCGTGCGAAGATGTAGCTGGTGGGTCCCAGCCGTCAGGGGGGCGAATCATTTTTTTCGGACGCACTTCCTTGCGTGCGAAGATGTAGCTCGTGGGTCCCAGCACTCAGGGGGCGAATCATTTTTTTCGCGAAATATGGTGGCCCGTCCGGTGGGTCCCCGCTGTCAGGTGGAGGAATAATTATTTTGCGCGTAATAAGGAGGCACTTCCTTGCGGCTGCCGTGGACCCAGCTGTCAGCCTCTCCACATACAGTCCACGTCCGATGGAAGTCGTTCCTTGACCACGTTGACCACGCCGCGCCGAGAGCACCAGGGCGGTGGATGACGGTGAGGCCTAGGAAGGGGACGATGCGGAGCCGGGGAAGATGCGGCAGTGGATGCACACGCGGAGAGGAGTACGAGGGTTCACTGGTTCGGCTACGCTGCCGTCGCCATAGAATAACAGGGGGTGTGGGTGAGTGGAGGGATGGCCTGGCCAGCGGTGGGAGTAGTATGGGGGCAGTGAGGCCTCCGCGGTAGCACAGTCGGCCACGGGAGGCAGGAGCAGGCGGCACAACCTGCGCTACTTTGGGTGGCTGGAGCAAGAAGACCAGAGGTCGAAGAAGCACGATGGCCGTTGGATGGACATCGTACGGTCACTACAGCTAGAATCGTTTATATTGACTAAGTTGACAAAGCCCTTGGTACGTCAACTTAGTAGGCCCACAGGTCAGCTTCCAAAACGGTGCGCCCCAGATGTCAGGGGGAGGAATCATTTTTTGGGCGGCTGAAGCTAGAATATCCAAGATTGAAGAAGAAGCACGACATTCATTGGATGGACATCCAACGGCCACTGCTTCTAGAACCGTGTGTTGACTATAAGTTGACAAAGCCTTGCATACGCGTCAACTCTGTTTTTTAGGGGACGCGTCAACTTAGTAAGGCCAGAAGTGTGTGGCAGAGAACTTATAGCCCATTTGAGATTTGTAAGAATGCGTAGCCCATTTTTGAATTCTAATGGAATTTACTACGGCCCATTTACAGTTTGTCAAAAGTACAGCCCATTTCAACCAACTGTTCAAAACAGAATTCAATAAAATTTCCCACATTTTGATGGGATCCGAAATATTTTTATCCCAAAATTTCTAGTCAGATTAAATACAATTTCAATATAAATTTATATTATGTAAAAATCCAACGAAACATTGCGCTCGCAACAATTAATGAAATTAAAATTTTCAATATCCAAAAATAATATTTTATAAAGTAATCACGCGTTTGGTGCATTTTTTATAGTTACTGCCCAGTTTTTATAATTACATCCCATTTATTATTTCTTAAAGCCCATTTTCTTGTTAAGCCTAATGCATCCCTCCTAGGAAAGATTTGCAGCCCAGCGGGGCGGAGAATAACAACTTGACCTTGCCTGGATATTCCTAAAAAAGTATAGCTGGGCTAGCCATTTTCAACTTGAAAAAATTAATATTTGTTCTGAATATATGGCATGGGCTAGACGGGCCACAGCCCGCCTAGTTAATACCTGCAGCGATGTTTTCGTTGTTGTTCAGAGGAGAAAAATTAATATCTGGGCTAAACATCGAAAAACTCTACAGTGCTCACACCTCAAAAACACAAATACTGCTCGAGCTGCTTGGTCCCAGCTGTCGGCCGCTTCTTGTGCAATTCTCTCATTTATTGACTACTACATAGGTTGACAATGGTGTGGGACCATGATGTCAGGAAACCAGGAGGAAGCAAAATAAATTATAGTTATATATATATGTATATATATATGTATATATATAATAATGAGGCACTTGCGTACGTGAGGCTATGGACCTGGTGGGTCCCCATTGTCATCCTCTCCAAGTAAAGTCATCTCCTCGCCCGCGCGCACTTTCCGCACGAAACAGTCAGCGCCGCCCGCCCTGCTTCCTGGTGCAGGCGATTGCTCCGCCTTCAAACGACACAAGTGCCATCTATCCGTCCATCTGCCGCCCACATTAATGATACGCGGTTGCCGAGGCGGTTACTCCGGCGCCACACGTCCGTCCCTCCGCCCGCCCACCATTGCTATATAAACTGTTGCACCAGCCATAGCCGCAGTCATCCGCATTTGTTCCCTTTCTCCTGTCCACACCACTACTGCCCACCATGGCTTCCTTGCGCTCCAGCGCTCTTCGGGACGGGCGGACGACGGACCATAAGGAGATGGCAGCCATAGTTGCCGACCGGCTGGCCAGTAGGCAGCTGAAGGATGACAACGTCCCAATGGAGAACATGGTAGTCGATGATCCAGCGCCAACCCCCTCCTCCGCGCCATCCTCGCCGTTGCATTACACCATGACCATCGGCGAGGCCCGTGCCCAATATATGGACAGGGTTAGGCAGATGCATGAGGAGCAGTTTCGGGAGGCGCAGGCCAACGCCGCCTACAACCACCATCTCCTACAGGAGCACCTGCAGGCAGAGGAGCAGATCGCCGCAGAGCGGGCGGAACAGGAGGCGCTGCTCGACTCGTACTGCTCCGCCTGCAAGGGCCGCCTCGAGCACTGGCGGTACCGCATGTGGGTGGCGGAGGCTACGGACGCCTAAAAAGAGGCTAGCAAAGAGGGCGATGAAGCGGGCGAGGCGCTGTTTGGCGAGACCAAGGACGAGGCATAGGACAATGTCGGCACCGACGAGTCCCCGCTCCACTGGCGTCGATGAGGCCCTGCTCCGCTGTGGCCCCGCGGCGCCAACAACGAGGCAGAGGACACCGCTGGCTCCGCCGAGGCCCCGCCCCGCCAACAATGAGGCAGAGGACATCGCTGGCTCAGCTGAGGCCCCACCCTGCCGGCAACGTGGGGGAGGATTTCCACCGCTCCGTTGAGGCGCCGCCTGCCGGCAACGAGATAGAGGACATCGTCGGCTCCGCCGAGGCCTCGCCCCGCTGCCAACGAGGCTGCGCCACACAGAAAACAAGGAAGAGTTGAACACGGTAGGTCGCCACCACTCGGGTCCAACTAAGGCCACCGCTGCTACCCTCCGATTGAAGCCAAGATAGGCGGGTTGACCATTAACGGTCGGTTAGCTTCTTGGCGGCGACGTGGAGTCGGAGAGCTGCGCTGGAGAAGAACGCTGCTTCTACTTAACTGCGGGTGCAGTTGGCTGACTAACACGTGGGCCCAATAGGCCACATGTTAGTTACGCAACTGCACCTGCAGTTAAGTCGCTGAAGCTTCTGTTCGGCTCAGCGGGACACAGGTGGGTAGCTTCGGTTAATTAATTATACCTCCAGTGCACCTCTTTTATTTGAAGAATGTATGAAATGTAATGAAATCTGACATGTTTATATGAAATCCGACCGTGTATGAATGAATTTACTTCGATTAGTTCGAATTCCTGTATCACTGGCATTGGATGAACATGCAAAATAGTACGTACTAGCATTATTCCCAGGGTGATCACCTCGTTTGCAGCAGTTTCACATGTACTCTCTCCGGTCCTTTCTAGTCTGTATACAAGTTTTGTATGCAGTCAAAGTATCTCTACTTTGACCAATCTTATACAAAAAAGTATGCACTTTCACAATGTGCGAAGTAAAAAGGAACAGAAGGAGTACAAAGAGTTTGAGCAGCTTTTTAGTGTTTCTATACATTGCAATCAAACACACAGGCCTGGCAATTCATAGAGAACATTCAAAACAATTGATGATTATGCATCTCAGCGACTCACATGTCAGAGGTAATATTTACTTCACAACTAAAGAATAAACAAAAAATTGATCAACACTGCTGACAGCAAAGGGCGTCCCATTCGAAAATATCAAACGCATGTCTTGCTAAAATCAATGAGCAAAATTTGACAAGGTTGTCCCATTCCAAAATATCAAATGCCTACGATTGTGGAATGGGCAGGGTTTGCCATCAGTTCGGACATTGACATGGCACCTCGTGCTAAATAAACCAGCTGTTCTTTTTGTGCAGTTCCACCAAAATCAACCAAATTCGCGCGTAGCTTGTATGATTTTGCCCTTATATGTTACAATGCCTTGAACTTATCGATGCCTCCTTTCTTGTGGTGGAAATGAATGACTCGATGTATTCATGAACATTTTGTGCAGTTCCCATTGAAATCAAGCTGAGCACCCCTGTTTGCACAAATACAAAAAAGTGATTAGTATAAAGCAAATTGTACTATGAATTGACAGTTTCAACAGGCACATACATGGTCCATGTAGAGCACACTTTTAGAAAAATGGAACTCGCCAGAAAAAATCCTAGAACAACATTGTACTCGTGCATCACAGCAAAAAATGGAGATTTGTCAGTCCTTCTGAGCTAAAGTTAGTTTGGTCTTGTGGGGAGTAATGTAACCATCCTTCAACTGCTCCTTCTAATGAGAATATAGATAGGGCTTCTTCATCCTGGCATAATCAGAACTAGTCACTTCACGTATTCCATATTCTTCTTCAGAGGAAGATGATCCTGTTGTGCAAAGACAAGAGGACTACTAAATGCTAGCATCCCTGTTTGCTCGAAAAAAGGAAAGGAAATATTTAAAACAGCACAGATGAAGCACTTCTCAAGGACAATACCACTTTTTCATGATAGTATCTAAATAGTAGCACAACACCAATAGAGATGACAAAGCTCAGTCATATGGATGAAATCAGTGGGCGAGTACCAACCTTTGCCAGGAGGCTTATTGTGTAGAGCATACAGATGAAGCACTTCCCCGGAACCATCTGTTGCTATCTACAATGGTGGCCATGCTTACTATATACTCCTCGATTAGTTTAATGTTTCCAACATCTTCTTGTGCAGTTCCACTAAATATATGGTATCTTCAAAGAAGATCCCTGTTTGCACAAGTAGAGATAATTACATATTACATTAAGAGTGGCATCAAATCAGTGGAAAAACAATTGCTCGTTCCAGCCATAGCAATAAATTAAGATGCAAAACTATATCATTACTTGTGTCATCACAGTTCCAGTGCTTCATTACAACACCGGGAGTTGATTTTTGTTTTTCTTCCCCTTGTTCTTCCCCTTCATCACTTGGTTCACTAACAAACAAGCTTCACCTTCAATGTAAGATTTGGCATGTCAATTAGGGAGCACAAGTATATTACTAAACTTAATTTTCTAATGAAAGTGGCAAAATACAGGCCAGCAGTTGTGAAATATCCTTATCTTACCTCAATGGGATATTACGGTGCACATACAGATTGGAAGTCTTGTCTCCATTTGTGCAGTTCACTAAAATCAAGCAACATTATCATACAAGTAGCACAACATATGAGATCACACTGCAGAATCATGTGAAAGAAGGCTAGTACTGACCTCCCATGATGTGGAATTCAAACAACTCACAAGAAGAAGATCTTAACCAAATTCGCCTTAACGGATAGGAAGTAAGATCTCCTCTTGTGCAGTTCCACTAAGATCAAGCAATCAAGCAACGTTGTCGGTGTGACATTTTGGTTGAAATGCACAAAACACTCTTAAAACAAAAGTGTTTTGTGCAATGCAACAAAAGGTCACAATGGCAACGAGGTGAAGTAGATAACCCTGTTTACACTGAGGTGCAAAGGAAACAATTAGTGGTCAATAACGATGGATGACACAGAAGCCAACAAAAAGAAGCATCTACCTTATCTAAATGGGAAAGAAAGCAAGACAGTAGCATTTCTCAAATGGTGGCATTGATTAATATTAACATAGAGATTATATTAACAATAAAATTCGTTAAACATGTAATTTGCTTTTAACTATGGGATTGCATCAATTTTCCAATGGCATTATTAGAGGGTGTTTGTTTACAGGGACATTTTGGTGTAGGGACTAAAAAAACTCTATGTTAGTCCCATCTAAACCAAACAGGAGGGACTTTTAGGGACTAAAAGTGGGCATTTGGGACTAAAGAAAGAAGCCCCGGGGGAGTCTTTTTGGGAATTTTTCCAACAGTTGCCCCTGCCACGCATCGCACCTTGTCTCTATTAGTTCATTACTAGGGGTAACATGGTCTTTTAGCATGTCATTTAATGACCTCTAGTTCATGTTTAGTCCCTGGAACCAAGCAGGTAGGGACTAGGAAGTTTTTTACCAAACAGGGCCTTAGATTAACAACAGCTAATGAGTTGCACGGGACGGTGGACGCACCAGCACCATGTGCATCTAGCGATGTACTGTGGTCATGCACAGTCTGTTGCAACAAAGAACAAACAACCAAGGAGCATATTTGTGGTGGTCCCAGTTTTGTTATCTTTAGACACCTTTCCCTATGTGAGCGCAGCAAATCTAGTCCTGCTCAAACTCTACAGCCTTGTCCCTTCCTTTCCTTTTTGAACTAGTACTTTCGCCCCTTCCTTTCCTCTTTGAACCACGTCCTAGATTTATGCGATACAACTTTCCCCACTACTTTCCCCCATTCCTTTCCTCTTTGAACCACGTCCTAGATTCATGCTATACAACTTTCCCCCTTCATTTCCTCTTTGAACCACGTCCTAGATTCATGCTATATACAACGTTTCCCACTACTTTCCCCCACTCCTTTCCTCTTTGAACCACGTCCTAGATTCATGGTATACATGCAGCTAGAGTAATGCATGTGGAGTAAGTAAATTATACCTTAAGGTTCTTAGGGTGTGGTTCGATGGGCGACGGGACAGCGGCGAAAAAGAAGGGGTCAGAGGCCCTCCCGCGCCGCCGCTGGGTGGAAAGTGAATAGCTGCGCCGGTAGTCCCTCGCTGACGGCGACAATGTTAAGCCTCATTCCCTTCCCGGTGGACGGATCCTGCCGGCTCTTTGAGTAGCAATGAGGGGAGAGAGAGGCCAACAAAGTCTTGTTTAGATCTGGAGAGGGTGAGAGAGTGTGAAGAGAGCAACTACAAGCGTTGAGGCTCCAGCGGGAGAGGGCGAGAGAGAATGAAGAGAGTAACTACAAGCGCTGAGGCTCCAGCGTGTATATATATACTAGAGAGAGAGTGTGTGAAGTGTGCAAACCCTAGAAAACATTTTGACCAGTCAAAGAATCCTCCTGGCACTAATTATGCTTAAGTGCAGTTATCGAACCCGAGACCTCAAGTTTGATGAGCGAACAGGCTAACCAGCTACACAATCCTCCCGTTATGTTCAACGAGAGGGAAATAACCTTTTATACATTCCTGCATTCGTGTGACAAGCATGCCGTGTTTTTTTGTGTGTGTGGGAGTCACTGGGATTTCAATCATAATCGTGTCATGTGGCTTTGGTGGTAAGACTATCCACAGTGGTGCAGAAATAATGCAGCCTTAGTCACCTTACCTCTCTCCACGTAGTGCATTGGGTCCCACCAGTTAGAGGGTGAAACAAACAAATTAATAAGAAAAAATAAAAGCGCCAGCGGTGTTTCTTACCTCACACATCTCGCTACTGCTTGGGAACACTGTCCAATTGATCCCTCTGTTCGCTCACATACTATTTTAAGTGAATCCTTATTATAACATGCACACAAATTTTGGGCACTTGTATTCGACTTAAGTCAGTGTTCCACCGTATCTCGTATACTTACTACTCCCTCCGTCTAGGTGTAATAAGTCACGTTAGAAGGTGCAACGGGACCAAGGTGCGTGTGTGCGTGTGTGTGTGTGTGTGTGTGTGTGTGTTTAACAGCATGTGTGTTAGAGAGAGTGACAGATCGACCTACTCCTACAGAGAGATGTTGTGTAGTGTACGATTTTAGCCGCGAGAGTCGGTGCATCCTCTCGTTTCCGGGCGTGTCCGGTAGGGACATGCGGAGAGCTGCCACGCCCGCTCCTGACCAGCCTGGCCCACCCAAAGCCCCTCCATCGCCCGCGTGCGCTTCTCGCCCGAAACGGTCAGCGCCGCTCCAAAGAATCGGTGCCGCATTCATGCCCGGGCAGAGCGGACGCGGCCTCTCACTGGTGCAAGAGTGATGGTTGCTTCGTCCGTCCAACTTATTGCTGGGTCTATGTGATTTGACGGCTCATTGGACTTTATTACTGAGGTGGTAGGACTGTTGGATGTCCCACGCTTTCGGCAAAAGGAGGTACTACTACTAGATTACAATTTTCTCCATTCTTACAGCGGAGACGTGCAAGAGCAGTGAAAACACGCAAGCTCGGTGATTACATGGCCCACCTCACACTATCACCGTGCGACACCTAACTCTTTACATAGTACTCCCTCCGTTCCTAAATATTACTAGAGGAGTCCCCACACATTGCCGCGGAACAGCAGTATATCTCTCTGCGCAAAATTATCGATTTCATAGAATTAAAAAAACTCTATAACCGCATGACAAATGTGGTAGCCAAACTAAATAAACTCCCATCATCATTTAGATCATCCCACGTAAGGAAAAAAGATTAGCCAACTCCTACTACATAATGGGATTATATTTTTCTTTTTGACATGTTAATGGGACTTAAAAGCTCACTTACATGCATGCTACCGGTGCATGCTTGCATGCATACATGTTGATGTGATTTAAAACCCACTCACATCATGTGCCACAGTATTTCTGCATGCTTGCATGTGGCTTAGTGCGGAGCCTCTCAACGTCTAGATCAGACGGCTATTATGGACTGATTTACTTCATCTAACGGCTACATCAATTTTGATGATGTGGCTCAAGGATAGGATAGAGAATTCCTAGTAGTGGGGGCTAGCTATTACTAGTAGATAAGTCTTTGTAGAGATTCCACTACATACGGAACAAAATGAATGAATCTACACTTAAAATGCATCTATATACATCCGCATGTGGTTCATGGTGAAATGTCTACAAAGACTTATATTTAGGAACGGAGGAAGTATTAGTATAGTACGTACTGTAATTTATCAGCGAGATAAATTTGTACAATGCTATGAAGCTTCCAAAATATTAACCTTGCGATTGGCTCTTCGCCTCTTCGGGAAGTCGAGTAATAATGGTAGTGCAGTATATATCGTTCTGGCTATATGAGACCGAATGAATTGCTGCACGTCCACCACGTGGGCGAGTGTCGAGGGGCGAGGGAGAGTGCTACATACGGAGCAAAATGAGTGAATCTACACTCTAAAATACGTCTATATACATCAGTGTTTGGAGTATGTACTAGTAGTTCATATTGAAATCTACTAAAGGACATATATATTCCAAACAATATGATATAATCTCTATAACCAAGGTAGTAGGGACGAGGAGTAAACGGAGGGAGTAGTAAATTTTTCTCCTCATCCTACGAGCCAGCGCGCGCATGGGCGAGGGAGCGGGCGTAAGGCGGAGCAAGCTTCACCTCATCCTGCGAGCCACCGCGTCCATGGGTGGGGGAGACGGCGTACTAAGCAAGCTTCTCCTCGTTCTGCGAGTTGACGGGACACATCAAAAGTACTCCAGTGTATAGAGCCTTGCCTCTAAGGTAGGCCCCACATGGTTTGCCTCTCTATTTAACATAACATGTCAAGTTGCAATTTGTTTGTTCACCCGTGGTAGACGATCCTCCCTCCACCAAGTGGACAACCAGTACACGTGCCAAATTACCACGTGAGCTGCCTTTTTCGTACAGAAATGAGCTCCACCATGTACCCGCGCAGGTGTGGTTGGGAAAGAGACGGGAGTACGTGCGCCGTGCATGCACCTCTTCTCTTCGTGCACGTCCCCCACCTACGTGGGTGTGTGTGAGAGATACAAACCGCGTTCGTGAGTGTTTTTTGTTTTGGGGTGGGGGTTGATTTTGTGAATTATTTGTGGGAATATGTGTCGATGACATCTCAAACAAAATTTTGCATGCAATGTGTGTGAAATGGAGGCCTATCCATATCATACATAGAGGGTCAGGCAATCCACAAGAAGAGAGGGAGGGGTCATAGCTATCGATAGAGTCGAAGAGAGGATCAAGTGGGTGGGGTGCGAGATCGATGAAGAGAGCCATCAAAATTGTGTGTGTGTGTGTGTGCAAGTCAAAGATATAGGGCGACTGGCCTATCGGAACGTTAGAGGGCACATGTCAAGTTTGTGTGTGGCGGGGTGACATGACTAGAGCGCTCGATGTATCGGTGTGTGGGGGGAGGGGTGGGGGAGGGGTAGGCAGAGGCCTAACTATAGAGGTAGAACGACTCATATATGTGTTGAGAAGGAGAGACCCAGCTATGTCTTGAGGGAGATCGGTCGACATCCATACATAACTGAAGGACGGGAAATATGATGGGACAGAGAGAGAGAGGGAGGGAGAGGGGTAGAGTGTTGGATGGGTGATGGAGTTGCTTCTCGAAGATGATGGGAGAGGCCTATTAGACAAACTGAGGGTGGAACTGCAATGTTATCAATAAGAGTGGGGATGTGTTTCTATGTGTGCCTGTGCATGATAGATCTGTCGGGACGCATCCATGGATGATGAAGGGGAACCATGTGTTTGGTAAGCACACCTAACTAGATCGGTAGATCAATTGTTGTTTGTCGGAGGAAGGGAGAGACACAACTAATGAGGTAGATCGATTGACGTGTGGGTAAAAACTAGTTATAAGGACCTAGCTAGCTATATGTATAGCGAGAGATCGGTCGGTGTACGTCCATTTGTTAGAGGCAAATAAGGCCCAACGAGACGGATAGACAAAGAGAATGGAGCTAGGAGGTGGTGCGAGAGGCCCAACTACTAGC
This sequence comes from Triticum dicoccoides, assembly GCF_002162155.2. Lineage (NCBI taxonomy): Eukaryota > Viridiplantae > Streptophyta > Magnoliopsida > Poales > Poaceae > Triticum > Triticum dicoccoides. The sequence continues at coordinate 480,212,385 of NC_041380.1, forward strand.
TAGATAGGGGGAGGAGTGTGCGGTTGTGAGATCGATGAAAAGAGGGGCGAGAGTTTACATGTGTGTCTGACCGTATGAGAGACACGAGGCAAGGACACATAAAGGAGGAGATTGAAGGTGTGTGTGTGTATGTTGTAGGCAGGCATCACAAGAGAGGTTTATCGATCGGTGTGTGTCGAAGAGGAGTTGTGGAGACTCTGGGAGAACGACCTAAAGAAAAAAATGAATGTGCCCGGTGGATAGAATGCCGAGGGAGGGGGAGGGCGTGTGCATGCATGAGAGAAAGTTAGTGGTAGCTACAAGGGTTAGAGGATTGTGATAATTTGATATGAAAGCGGATTCATATATTTGAATAGGAGATCATAGTGTTTTAAAGATTGCATGCATGAATATAGCAGTGATACACGTGTTGTGCACATGTTATACCATAATGTGATAATGCATGGCGTTTGCAACTCACAGCTAAATGCCGAACAATCTAAACCATACTATACAACAAACAATCTCACATTTTATTTGAATTTGTGATAATGTGTGGCGTTTGCAGCTTACAACTAAATATCGAACAATCTAAACAATACTATATATCGAACATTCTCACATTTTATTTGAATTTGTGGTAATGTGTGGTGTTTGCAACTCACATCTAAATACTTGTAGGCGTAGGGGGCGGGGCACCATACATAATGTGATAAACACATTATACATATGAGACATGGTTTAGATTATGAAGATCTAGATAGAGCTAGAAATGTAATGTGATTTGAAATCAAAATAAAGTGGATTCAAAAAATCTAGTTCGAGTTCATATAGTACACATAGTTCATATGTAACTCGAGACTAATCATGTGGTGTGCTGTGAAGATAATACACAAACGATGGTTTAACTTGACAATAATGATGATTGTAGATCTTATTAAAACAGAGAAATGAATTCAAATGATTTGACTTCACAACAATCATTACTGTAGATCTTATTCAAATAGAGAAACGAATTCAAATTTAGTTCATATTGAAGCGGTAGTATATACATTTGGAATGCACTAAAACGTTCATTTGAGTAGTAGGTTGCATGCATTATACACGTAGCGAAATATTTTAATTGAACATAACATGAATTAAAAGTTTTGAATGACACTTTTAGTGCGCATTGATTTGGTATAGTACACGTTAGGCTTGTCCGGAATTTTCAACCCGCGCCTTGTTAGCCCGAAATATTTAAGATATATCTTTTTCTCGTTTTGCTCTGACAACTCCCTCCATCTCAACACGCGCCTTGCTATTCCAAAATTACAACATGCGCGAAAACTCCCACCTCCTGTGAAATCCCGACACGCGAAATGCCCGTGGTACCCCTGAACAGAAAGAACCGCCTCAAATCGGTGGGGGTACTTTCGTAACTTACCCCACATTTCAGACAAGCATGTCTCTAAGCCATGGTTCACCACTGCCATCCCATCCACCCACCCATTCGTACACTGAGGCCGCGAAAACCCGTGACGAAACCCCACACCTTGTTCCGTCCGCCACCCAGCCGGAGCCTCTTCCCCGACGATGTCGTCCACAGCAACACCTCGACGTCCCTCATCCACCATACCGGATGAGGATCCGTCGTCGATCTCATCGTCCCGCCGGTTCAGCCACCCCGTCCTCCACCTCCAAGGAGCTGCCCCAACGTTCCCCTCGTCTTTCGCGCCACCTCCATTCCCACACCGCCGTCTTCACCTGCACCACCGGAAGAGCATCATCATCACCGTTTCCTCGGATGAAGCTGCGGCCTAATCGGCGCCACCAAAGAGGTTGTACACTAATAGCCGCATTTTCTTCTTAATTCGATCTCATGGTGCTGTCGGCGCTAGGTCCCGAGCCGACACGGCGCGGCTCCATCCACGGTGGTGTCGCCGGACACTTCCTCCACAACGTCGCTCCCTCGGCGGCGACGTCCACATCAGTAGGAGCTGCTGCTGCTTTAGCTCTCGCTCGCGCTGCTGCTCTGCTCTTGCTCTCGGTCCCCTGCCTAGTCTGCTCTTGCTATTTCTCTTGCTTGCGCTACTGCTCTCGCTCTTGCTCTTGATTGCGATGCTGCTCCGATTTAGCTACACTTCAGTCGACTGAATCGACTTTTGGGTCAGTCAATTTTCAGGGGGTGGGGGGGCTCGCCGGGGTGAAGGAAGAACCAGCCGCAGCGGTGTAACGCCCTCGATGCGGCTATATCTCCCACGTGTCGAAGCACGACTTAGAGGCATAACCGCATTGAAAGCAATGTCGCAAGTGAGGTAATCTTCACACAACCCATGTAATACATAAGGAAAAGGGATACATAGTTGGCTTACAATCGCCACTTCACACAATTACATGAATAAAGCATTACAACAACCAAATACAATCAGGGCCCGACTACGGAGCCAAAATAAAATAAGAACCCCAAATGCGACAAAGGTCCCCGATCGACCCCAACTGGGCTCCACTACTGATCAACTAGAACAAAACAACACAAAGGACAAGATCTTCATCGAGCTCCTCCTGAGCTTGGTTGCGTCATCTGCACGGACTCATCGACACCTGCAAGCTGGTTTTGGAAGTATCTGTGAGCCACGGGGACTCAGCAATCTCGCACCCTCGCGATCAAGACTATTTAAGCTTATGGGTAAGGTAAAAGGTATGAGGTGGAGCTGCAGCAAGCGACTAGCATATATCAAGACTAACCTACACAAAAGAGAGCGAGAAGAGAAGGCAAAGCACGTTCGAGAAAGTATGATCAAGAAGTGATCCTAAAACAACCTACGTCAAGCATAACTCCAACACCGTGTTCACTTCCCGGACTCCGCCGGAAAGGGACCATCACGGTTACACACGCGGTTGATGCATTTTAATTAAGGTCAACTTCAGGTTTTCTACAACCAGACATTAACAAATTCCCATCTGCCCATAACCGCGGGCATGGCTTTCGAAAGTTCAAATCCCTGCAGGGGTGTCCCAACTTAGCCCATGACAAGCTCTCACGGTCAACAAAGGAATAGACCTCCTCCCAAGACATTCCGATCAGACTCGGTATCCCAGTTCTTCAAGACATCCTCGACAATGGTAAAACAAGTCCAGCAAAGCCGCCCGATGTGCCGACATCCTGATGGGAGTTGCACATATCTCGTTCTCAGGGCAACACCGGATAGGTCAAGCTACGAGTAAAACCAACCCTCAAGTTTCCCCGAGGTGGCCCCGCAGGCTGCCCTTTTCGGACCAACACTTAGACAAGCACTGGCCCGGGGGGGTTAAAATAAGATGACCCTTGGGATGTGCGACTCCCAAGGGAGAAAGGCTAGGTGGCGAATGGTAAAACCAAGGTTGGGCCTTGTTGGAGGAGTTTTATTCAAGGCGAACTGTCAAGGGGTTCCCATTATAACCCAACCGCGTAAGGAACGCAAAATCCAGGAACATAACACCGGTATGACGGAAACTAGGGCGGCAAGAGTGGAACAAAACACCAGGCATAAGGCCGAGCCTTCCACCCTTTACCAAGTATATAGATGCATTAATTAAATAAGATATAATGTGATATCCCAACAAGTAAACATGTTCCAACAAGGAACAACATCTCCATGTTCCAACAAGGAACAAACTTCAATCTTCACCTGCAACTAACAACGCTATAAGAGGGGCTGAGCAAAGCGGTAACATAGCCAATCAATGGTTTGCTAGGACAAGGTGGGTTAGGGGCTTGGTTCAAAAATATGGGAGGCATGATAAGCAAGTGGTAGGTATCGCAGCATAGGCATAGCAAAAGAGCGAGCAACTAAGCAAGCAAAGATAGAAGTGATTTCGAGGGTATGGTCATCTTGCCTGAAATCCCGCAAGGAAGAAGAACGAGTCCATGAAGAAGACAAACGGAATGTAGATGAACGGGTCCTCACAAACGCGACGTTACCGAAACCAACCCGAAGAAGCAAACACCGGAAAGAAGCACACAACATAGTAAACAACCAACACATGAACATGGTATGATATGCGGGATGCGGGATGCGATGCATATGCATGATTTGCAAGGGAATGAATGAAACTGGACTCAACTTGGAAATCCAAGTGTGCCACTGTAAAGGTGAGATGAAATCGCTTGAAAACAATATAAAGATCACCGGAATCGGAGTTACGGTTTGGAAATGGCAAGCAATTCAAATATGTTACAGGTCTGCGATATACAGCAAGTAGCCATCTAAATGCAATGAGATGAATATGCTACATCACTCAAACATGGCAACAAAATACATTTCAAGGATCCATTCAAGATGCTTAACAAAAGACTAGCACTGAGCTACGGCCAATTCCTCCATTAACAGGTTCAAACAAGCATGGCAAAAATGCATATGGTAAACAAATTTCAGACTTAGTGAAATTAACACTTGTCTGGAATCTCAGATCAGATAGCACTCTTCGGAGCATGAAAACTATATGCTACAGGACCTGAACATGGCAAAGTAAAGCATGGCATGGAGCTATTCAAAGAGCTTAACAAAAGTCCCTTAGTGACCTTGAGCCAAAAGGGATCAGAAAATACAATTGCAAGCGTGTGAACATGGCAAAAACATAATCAGTTCTCAGACTTAGTGAAGACTGGAGCATGCTGAAACAGATATCAAGTAGGCATGTTAACGAGCTCGATGCACTCACTACAGAGCAAGGCATGACAATCTAAGCATACACCCATCAAGAATACACATTATACGAGCTAGACATGGCAAGAACAATAATATAGCATGCACGGATCAACTACAACATCCTCGGCAAAATCGCTAACAAGTAGACAATCTACCCAGATTCACGAAATATCAAAAGTAGAGCTCGATTGATTCAAGCTAGGGTGCTCCATAATTGCAAACAAAGACATGGATGGATAGAGCACAACATTAACAAAACATCCTTACTGATCATCCTCAAAAGAGGCATGGATCACTAGGAAACAACATGAACATATGGCATAATGAGATAACCAGACCAAGGACTTAGTGGAAATGCTAAGTCCCTGAAATCAGCATTAACAAGTGCACCACTTTGCAAGCTTGTGCTAGTCACCACACACATCACAAAAATACATGGGTTGCACCTCTGGAAAGATGGAAAAACCCTTAACAAAACATATGTAGAGCTCATGGGCATATCATGCACACAATAATCATGGCAAAAATGACATAGCTAAATGGAGCAGCAGATCTGACAATTAACTCAAGTAGCATTCTTCTAACAGCATTTCAGGCATCAAGATGAACTCAAAATAAAATGATACAATGAGATGAAATGATGTACTCTATGAGGCGAACATTTTGATATGCTATATGCATGAATCGGAGCTACGGATGCAAAGTTACGGCATGATGAAGATGGGCATATGAAACATGGAAATTTCGGGGACTTGGGAAAAATATACCCTCTGAAAACAGATCTAGGGTTTGGCACGGAAACAGAGGCACTCACCGGAGCTTCACCGGAGGAGGGCGCGGGGCGGCGCCGGGGAGGTCGGAGGAGGCGGATCCGGCCG
>NC_041380.1:480218780-480221814 GCF_002162155.2 Triticum dicoccoides
TGTCCGTCGGCTGGAGGAGGAAGAAGCTAGGTTTCGGGGAAAGATCTGAAAACGAAAATGAAGGGGTCTATTTATAGAGGTAGAGGGAGCTAGGAGAGTCCAAATGAGGTGCGGTTTTCGGCCATGCGTTCGTGATCGAACGACCGAGATGATGGAGAAGGTTTTGGTGGGTTTTGGGCCAAATTGGAGGGGTGTTGGGGTGCAACACACACGAGGCCTTTTCGGTCCCTCGGTTAACCGTTGGAATATCAAACGAAGTCCAAATGGTACGAAACTTGACAGGCGGTCCACCGGTAGTAAACCAAGGCCGCTTGGCAAGTCTCGGTCCAATCCGGAAATGTTTAATCCCCACACACGAGAGAAAGGTAGATATGACCGCCGGAGGAGAACGGAGCGCCGGAATGCAAAACGGACAACGGGGAAAATGCTCGAATGCATGAGATGAACACATATGCAAATGAAATGCACATGATGACATGATATGCAATGCATGACATGCAAGCAATGACATGGCAACAACAGCGAATAATAGGAGGACACCTGGCACATCGGTCTCGGGGCGTTACAAGCGGGGAGGAGGGCTCGCCGGAGAGGTACCCCACTATCTATCTTAGGGTTCAGGATGTGGGCGGTGGTTGTCGGTGGTGGCGAGGCGTTTGCGGGGTGGTGGTGTGGGGATCGCCGGAGAAAAAGCTCGGCACGGGGGGCCTAGAGGGATGGCCGAGGCGGTGGCGGACCGGCGGTGTGGAGTGTTTTTGGGGCGGGTGGGGCGGCGCACCACCGGCCGCGGGCGGCGGGGGGCTGCTGTTTGGCTGGTGGTGGCTGGCGGCTCAGGGGGGTGGAGGTTAATTGGCCGGTGGTGGCAGGCCCTTGATTTCGTATCCAACGGCTGCAAAATCGACTGACCAAAGATGAAAAAGTCAGTCGACTGCCGTGTAGCCTCACCTTGCTAGTGCATTCAGTTTCAACAGCAAAATTCAGTTTCGACAGCAAAATTCAGTTTTGACAGTTAAGTTCAGTTTCGATACTTAAGTTCAGTTTCAGCAGTTAAGTTCAGAGATGAGCGGCTGATGTGTTTTACATCTAGCACTTTGTGGTTATGTATTTTACGTCATGTGTTGGAGATGCTATTAGAATTCCACTCAGGTTAACGTTGTTCGTTGTCTCTCTTGTCCTGCTTCAGCCTCGGCGTCGTACAACTCATCGGAGCTGCTCCAACGACGAAACCCTCCATCACAGCAGAGCAGTACCTCGGGCTCCATCTCCAGACGCCTAAGATCTTCTTCCCCTCCTCCGACAGCAAAGTCAGCCGGAGCATCCTCACCGGCCAACCCAATCACGCTGAGATTAACATGGCTTCGCCAAAGAGGTTGTACACTTGTTGCATCTCTTTTTTACTCTACATGTTATATATATTGTCCACTGAGCACACGGATTTGTTCCTTTAGTGTCTCCTTGAAAGAAAAAACATAGGAATTTTAATTTTCACTAGTCCTCCTTTTCAAATTCCTATTCATGAAGCACAAGACTAAGAGATAGTAGCGTAATAGCTTTATAACCGTACATTTTCTTGTGGTTTGACTTAATCTCACCGTGCTTCTTTGCATCCTGTGATCTTCCAATTGTTGTGAATTAAACACCCAGATTGTTAGAAATCCTGTGTTTTTAAATTCTCTGTTTGGACGTGCATTCCTACCATATTCCTGTCTATTTCCTATCCCTGCATTGTTGGAATCCTCCAATTCAAATGAGCCCTTACAGAATTACTTCTCTTACAGATAGTTGTCAAAGAAAACCTTGTGTGGTTTGTCCCACTCCTATTGCGCCGTCGTCCATCCTAGCTCAGCTGCTCCAACGACAGAAGGGTCCAGCACAGCAGGGATCCGGCCTCCAGACTGTCTTTCGCCGCCTCGGATCTTCTTCCCTGTCGCTGGCAGCCATGAAAACTGCATTACCATCATCAACCGAGCAGATGACCTCGAGGACTACACGGGTCCGCAAGAGAGGTCGCACTCTTTGGTGTCTGCTTACATTATGCATTGCTTAATATTACATGCTACTTTATCGTCCTGTTCACCGATTAGACTCTAAGTCAGCTCCAAACTGATGGTCAAACTTGAGCTTTTAAATGGTTGTGGGGTACATATCGGGGCCGCTATCAATAGTATCTATCTACTATCTGGTTAATCTCCGGTGTCTACTATGAGTTTCATGTTGGGCGGGAAACAAACATTAAAGAAGCCATTATTTGTATTTTTTAACTGAAGCCATTATCTGCCTGCTATTATTGGTTTTGGGTCTATCCACATGTTGCTACCATCACTGATTTCTGCATGCACTCCTTACATAATCTCACTATGTTTTATTCCTATGCATGACAGTTATTGTAAATAATGGAACTAAACATGTAGAGCAAAAGAGACGAGCCTTGTGTGGCAATAAAATTTCATGCAGATGTCGCTCCATGGTAGGCGCAAAGGCAGCCCCCCCTCCATGCATTTTGGATTGTAATCGAGAGGAAGATATCTGTTCTGACGTGGATTCAGAAGGAGAAGACAACTCCTATTTACCCCCTGAGGTCTTCGCTCTAACTTGGTATGCTGGTGTTGGTTATATCATGCATATGGTGTCTTGCATTGCTTACTTTATACATCAAACATGTCATCTGCTTAGTTTAGACATCATTTGTGCGAATGCCATCTGTTTAGTTTATTCATCATTTATGTGAATTATGCAATGCCATCTTGTTTATCCAGGCATCATATATGTGAATTTTGCAATGCCATCCTGCTTAGCCAGTCATCTTATATGTAAATTATATCAGGCCATCCTTTTTTTCATTACATATTACATTTGTCAACAATGTTAGTACATTCAACTGCTCTTCGTGTGCATGAGCCATTTGACACGGTGATGGCAAATTCTGGAGTGAAAACAAGGTCTTCAGAGCAGACTATGCTATCTGACGAAGCGCATATCTCGCTGGTTAGGGATAGCTCCTCAGAGGAGGATTCAGAGACAGATGACCAGTCCT
>NC_041380.1:480222761-480227406 GCF_002162155.2 Triticum dicoccoides
TGCGTATGGTGTCTCGCATTGCTATGTCATTTGATTAGTTTAGACATGCTTTGTGTGAATGCCACCTGTTCAGTGTCTAATTACCATATATGTGAATTATGCATTGCCATCTTGTTGCAAGACATTATATATGTGAATTATACAATGCTATCTTGTTGCAAAGGCATTATATATGTGAATTATGCAATGCCATGCTGTTTAGCCAATCATCATGTATGTGAATTATATCATGCTATCATTTTTTTGTATTACATGTTCCATTTGTCGACAACGTTTGTATATTCAACTACTCTAACTGTGCATCAGCCATTTGAAGCGGTGATGGAAGTATCTGGAGTGAAAATAAGGTATTCAGAGCAGACAATGCTACCTGCCAAAGCAGACATCTTGCTGGTTACAGAGAGCTCCTCAAATTAGGATTCAGAGACTGATGACCAGTCCTATTTCCCCCCTGAGGTCTATGCTCAAACTTGGCAGGGTTATATTACCCATGCCATGCATGTTGTCTTGCATTGTTTAGCTTTTACATCATATATGGATTGCCATCTGCTTACTTGCTTACAATATAAATCATATATTTGAATAATATCATGCCATCATGTTTACATAGTACATACACATCATCTATCTGAATTATGGCATGGCAACCCATTTAATAAAGACATCATATAGTTATATCATCTCATCATGTTTACTGTTTGCAGTCATCATATTTTGAATTATGGCATTCTATCCGTGAATGTATGTGAATTATGGCATGCCAACCTATTTAATAAACACATTATATAGTTATGTCATGTCATCCTGTTTACATAGTCTCATATTTTGATCTATGTCTTTCCATCTTTTTTAGTTAGCCATCATAATGTGAAATTGTGTCATGCTATCCTGTTTAGTTAGCCATCATATATGTGAAATTGTGTCATGCTATCATGTTTGGTTAGACAACATAAATATGAATTATTTCATGCCATCTTTTATTCCCCACTATCCATTGCACCTATCTATCATACAATGTCTATACTTTCAATTACTTTTCTTGTTTATCAGCCATTTGAATTGGAGAGCGTGATGGCAGTATCTAAGGGAGTAACAACACGGTCTTCAGAAAAGATAGTGCTACCAGTTGATGCAGATAGAACAACGGTTGTACTTACCCAAGGACTAGATCCACCACACATAACCTAGGCTCTCGCATATTGTACCCCTACCCAGTTGGACAGAGAACCAGCTACACCCCTTCTAACCCCAACCCCGGCAGATAGTAACCCAGTTCTAGTTGACACAGCACCGTCTCCACCACAGAGCACCCAAACACGAGCAGTTAGTAAGGGAACTGCAGTGCCCAAAGCACGAGGATCACCACTCCGAATCCCAACTTAACGCTTAAAGGAGAAGAAGATTTGTTCTCAGGTCAGGTTCTGTAGCTATGGTTCATACTCCTTTGCTCTTGCATTACTGTATTTACTCATACCAACTATTTTCAAATTTGAAGGATGGAATTGAAACTCCAATGGCGCAACAGGTATGTTTTAAACATGTTTCTTTAACTGGTTTGTTGTTGTAACCTGCTCTATGTTGATTTCAGTTTCAATTGAATAAACAGTTATGTTCTCATGTCATGCACATTACAAGTGTTGTTATTGCTCTATAGTAACCCACACTTATATTCTGTCTATTCTGCTTTGTCTTGAACAAATATTATTTGAACTGTGTCTCTATCTTGATTTGGCAACAAAAAGTAGAATGATATAGACTATAAAGTGACCATGGTACATAGATATATGTTTGTTTCATGTTGTTATCCTGTCCACTTTACTACTGAACTCATTTACCAAAATGAGTTTCATATACAACATGGTAAACATGTGATGTGTCTGCTTGTTTCCCTTTTAGAATGCGGACAAAATATTGGAGAACAGTACTGCGTTATCCAATGGTAAAGGAAGTAATGAAGATAAGGTTCAAGATAGTGAGACATCCCTGTTGGTCTCCAAGAAAGCTGATAAAAACTATCTTGACGACAGTGAGGGAACCCAAAAGTCATGTCTTGATGTAGTGTTCGAGTTACTGGCCACTACTGTTGGCACAAGCTCTTCGAACTCGCTGCCTGAATCAGTTCGTCTTCTTGAGTCTCAACTTCAAGTTGAAAGACATTGATCAGATGTGCTGTGACATGAAGCTAAAGGATTGAGGAAGTCCCTGCAGAATTCAGATGCATATTTTCGGGTGCAACAGCAAGCGCTAGAGGATTTAAGCGCCAAACAAGAGAAAGTTAATAAGCTTGCTAAGCATCTTGCCAGCATTATGGGTACCCAGGATATTGTTTCTTGAGATATTCTGAAGTGGTTTCAGTTCTGGATTTGTTTTGCTGCGGCGTTTATTTGCGCTGGTCGCCAACTTTGACAACCAGTGTATATGATATGCTGCTTTGTTCCCTATATTTGCACTGGTGGCGAACTTTGATGCCCAGTGGATGTAATATGTGTAATTACCGTGATAGCCTAGCGTTAGTTGCTTGCTTATTTTTTTCCTTGTTGTCTTGTTTATTTGTTTGCTTGTAGTCATTGCAGTTCTTTTTCCGCGGTTAGCTAGTGGCTGCAATAACCTATTTTTTAAAACTAGGCCACAATAACCATGGGCTAATATTTACTGTAGTGACACTGGGCCTCCTACTGGCTGTAGAAACAGTGGGCCTTCTACGGGCCGTAGAAACAATGGGCCTTCTACAGGCCATAGAAACAATGGGCCTTCTGCGGGCCGTATCATCAATGGGCCTTATACAGGCCGTATGATCGATTGGCCAAACATGGGCCAAACAGACCGCGTTATGGCCGTAAACGGGCTAGAGTTGGAATCGTCCGTTCATGGGCCGACCATAACGCGCCATCATTAATAGGCCGTATTTGATGACGCTATGAAAATGGCCCAAGGTATTAACGGACCACAAACGGGCTGACTGTAACCACGGGCTGAATTTGGCCCACAAGCAGAAAATGACAGTAACGGGCCGTAAGTAAACGAATGCTGGAAATGAGCCCAAGAATAAATGGGCTCTGAGAAGGCCGAAAGATAACATGGGCTGGAAACGGCCCAACGGAAAAACGGGTCGTTAATGGGTATAAAGTGATACACTATTCATTACGGGCCAGTTTCACCACGGGCCATTAATGGGTGTAAAGTGATACACTGTTCATTACGGGCCAGTTTCACCACGGGCCGTTAATAGGCCAAGAGTTACATAGGGCCTCATATAGGCCGAAAGACGTCATGGGCAATACATGCGCCAGAAGTGAAAACGGGCTGGAATCATACTGGATGGCCCAGATGACGCTACTGGGCCTAATTCGGATAGGGCGTAACGGGCCTTGGGTTTGCGGGCAATAAATGGGCTATATGCGAACAGGCCGTTAACAGGCTTTCCATGGGCCGACCCGCCACCTTTTGACCAAGTCAAATGGGCCGGCCTTTTCACAGGAATGGGCCTCTGTTGGGTCGTGCCACGTGTCGACGTACCATAGGCGCCTTCCGTCCAATGAGTGGATGACATCTGTCCCAACGATGAGCCAACACGTGTTTCCTCCAGCCAATGATGATTTTACATGTGGAAAATCCCCATTGGTCGGGGCTGTTAACGGGTTATCGGATCCAAAACCCGACCCGATAGCTTAATGGCGTTCTGTTACGGTGGATGCCATGTGTCGGTCACCCTTGACGAAAGCACTTCTGTGATGCGTGATTTATCGTCATGGAAGTGGACACTTCAATGATGATAATTTTGGTAATGTCATGGAACACTTCTACGATAGCGCAGGTATGACTATCTTGATTCTGTCATAAAATCATCATGGATGTACATGCATGACAAAAAACGCGACCTACTGTGACAAACATGTATCCTCACGGAAGTGTATTTTTTGTAGTGCTATAAATAGCCCACCCCCTACACCATAAATTGGTGCCTGCTTAGAGTTAGTGCACGGCTTTTATCGTTTGAGAGCAACCCACCTCCGAAGCATTTGAGAGAGAGAGAGAGAGATCCTTGCGAGGACAAAGCCCAAAACACCCAGAGCCAAAGAGTGTTACGCATCACTAAAGTTTTTCTGCCCGCGTGACCTGAAGACTTGTTACACTTGAGGACTGTGAATCCTCTAGCCGGTTAGGCATCACGTTCTGAGCATCCAAGAGCCATTGTGGATTGCCAGTGAACAAAGTATGTGAAGGTTTGGAAGTCTACCTTGAAGACTTACCAGAGTGATTGGGCGAGGACTGTGTGTCCTTATCTCAAGGGGAATAAGGTGAAGACATGGTCTTCTGAGTTAAATCTCAGCCTCCCTAACCAGACGTACAGTTATCATAGCAAATAGAACTGGTCTACCAAATCCTTGTCTTCACCAAGCAACTGGTTCTATCCTTCACTTCCCTTTACTTTACAGTTTGTCTTCGTGAAGTCATTGCTTGCTTGTCTGATCTGTTTGACTTCACTGAGTGAAGACTATTTACTGTTGGCTTCATACTATGTTCCATCCTGAGCCATACTACTTAGCTGCTGAGAGTCTTCATGCTTTTAGTTCATTGAATACTTGAGTATGGCTTGTCTAGTGTAGTCTACCTTCCGCTGCATATTAATTGGTTCATTTCTACT
>NC_041380.1:480228581-480233704 GCF_002162155.2 Triticum dicoccoides
ATGGATGGAGGCAGCAGCATTAATATCCTTTACTATGACACTTTCCATCGTATGAATTTGACTAACAAAGATCTTAAGCCATCCAATATTGTTTTCCATCGAGTGGTGCCTGGTAAATCGGCGTATCTGGTGGGAAAGATAGATTTGGAGGTAGCTTTCGGTGATGATCATGATTACAGGGCTGAGACGCTGACTTTCGAGGTGGTCAAGATCAAGAGCCCTTATCACGCCTTGTTTGGGAGGCCGGCTTATGCTAAGTTTATGGCAAGACCTTGTTATATTTATCTAGAGCTCAAGTTGCCGAGCCATAAGGGTACCATCACAGTGCATGGGAACAGGAAGATAGCCTTGGAATGTGAAGAGGGCGATCCTGCTTATGCTGACTCTGTTTGTGCAACAGAGGAGTTGAAGTTTTATAAAGATAACGTTGACCCGGCAGATATGACACCTTTGAAAAAGCCAACCACAAAGCATGACCCATTGTTGAAGTTTAAGTCGACGGATGACACCAAGCTGGTTGACTTTGTTCCTAGCGACTGATCCATGCAGCTCAGTATCAGTGCTAATTTGGATATGAAATAGGAAAGCACGATCATCGAGTTCATCCGTGAGAATCGGGACATCTTTGCATGGAAGCCTTCAGACATGCCAGGTGTACCAAGGGAACTCGATGCGCACACTCTCAATATCGATCCCAAGTTTAAACCGGTCAAGCAATTCCTTCGTCATTTTAATGAAGAGAGGCGTAAGGCCATTGGTGAAGATGTGGCCCGGCTCTTGGCGGATGGGTTCATTGTTGAAGTTTTTCATCCTGAATGGTTGGCTAACCCGGTGCTGGTACTTAAGAAAAACGGCACTTGGCGCATGTGTGTGGATTACACAGACCTTAATAAAGCATGTCCGGCTCATCTTTTTGCTCTCCCTCGTATTGATCAGATCATTGATGCTACGGCGAGTTGTGAGCATTTGAGTTTTTTGGATGCTTATTCTGGGTATCATCAGATCAAAATGGCAGTTAAGGACCAGGAGAAGACAACCTTCATCACTCCCTTCGGAGCCTTCTGCTATATGTATATGCCTTTTGGTCTCAAGAGTGCCTAGGCGACTTATCAGCTGTGTGTTCAGAATTGCCTCCATGACCAGATTAGACATAACATTCATGCTCATGTGGATGATATTGTTGTGAAATCTAGGAAGGAGACCTTGATAGATGATTTGAAAGAGACCTTTGACAATCTCCGGGTCTATCAAATGATGCTTAACCCGGCCAAATGTGTCTTTGGTGTGCCAGCAGGCAAGCTCTTGGGTTTTTTGGTTTTTGGAAGGGGCATTGAAGCTAACCCGGAGAAAATCAAGGCTATCACGTCCTTGGCTAAGTCGGTGTCTATTAATGATGTCCAGCATCGGGCGGGTCATATTGCGGCCTTAAGCCGGTTCATAAGCCGGTTGGGTGAAAAAGCAATCCTCTGTATTAGATGATGAAAAAGACGGACCACTTAGTCTGGAGAGATGCTGCTAATCATGCATTTGAGGTATTGAAAAAGCAGTTGGCTGATCCACCGATCCTTGCAGCTCCTATTGATAAGGAGCCCTTATTGTTATATGTGGCTACTAATAGCCGAGCCGTCGGTATGGTGATTGTGGTGGAATGGAAGGAAGCAGGCAAGGAACATTCGGTTCAGTGGCTGGTTTATTATATCAGTGAGGTGCTCATTGAATCCAAGCAGAGGTATCCACATTGGCGGAAGCTGGTTGATAACCCACAAGTATAGGGGATCAATTGTCGCCTCTTTCGATAAGTAAGAGTGTCGAACCCAACAAGGAGCTAAAGGTAGAATAAATATTCTCTCCAGTTCTATCGACCACCGATACAACTCTATGCACACTTGACATTTGCTTTATATGGAACGGGTATAAAACTATTTTGTAGGTGTGATGCTAGAACTACTTTGCAAGAATAAAACTAGAAGTACTTTGCAAGATAATAAAAGTTAGGTATTTAGTAAAAGGGTTTGTGTCAACAAGAAAGTTATTTGTCCCTAGGGAATCAATAACAAGTATTGGTAATCATTCTTGTAATTTTATATGAGGGGGAGGCATGAGCTAACATACTTTCTCTACTTGGATCATATGCACTTATGATTGGAACTCTAGCAAGCATCCGCAACTACTGAAGATCATTAAGGTCGTGAAACCCAACCATAGCATTAAGTATCAAGTCCTCTTTACTCCCATACGTCATAAGCCACATATCCGCGTTTAGGCTGTTGTCACCCCCGCAACACTGACAATAAGCAAACCATGAACATATTGCAACACCCTATAGCGAGGGCCCCTCACGTTTGTGCGATACGGAGGGCACCGTAGGACAGCACCATAAACAAAATATACAATCATACCAACCAATATCACGATTAACCCACAGGACAAAACGGATCTACTCAAACATCATAGGATAACCATAGATCATTGCGAAATAATATATGGAGATGAGCACCATGTTTAAGTAGATATTACGGCGGGGAGAAGAGGTGTTACACCGCTGCATAGAGGGGAGAAAGTTGGTGTTGACGGTAGAAAGATTGTTGATGTATATCGCCATCCCGATCATTGCCCCGATGGCACTCCGGCGCCAACGGAAGCGAGGGGGAGAGAGCAACCCTCCTTCTTCTTCTTCCATGCCCCCCTGTCGGTGTCAAAATCGGCGGATCTCGGGTAGGGGCCCCGAACTGTTTGTCTATGGTTGATGGTAACATGAGACACGGGACACGAAGTTTTACCCAGGTTCGGGCCCTCTTGATGGAGGTAATACCCTACATCCTGCTTGATTGATATTGATGAGTATGAGGGTTACAAGAGTTGGTCTACCATGAGATCATAATGGCTAAAACCCTAGAAGTCTAGCTTGTATGATTATGATTGCCTCTATGGACTAAACCCTCCGGTTTATATAGACACCGAAGGGGGCTAGGGTTGTACAAAGTCGGTTACAGAGAAAGGAATCTTCATATCCGAACGCCAGGCTTGCCATCCACGCCAAGGTGAGTCCCATCCGAACAAAGTAGAGAGTCTTCTGTCTTGTATCTTCACGGCCCATCAGTCCGGCCCATGTCCCACGGGTCGGACACCCAAGGACCCCTTAATCCAGGACTCCCTCAGTAGCCCCTGAACCGGGCTTCAATGACGAGGTGTCCGACGCGCAGGTTGTCTTCGGCATTGCAAGGCAGGTTCCTCCTCCGAATACTCCAAAACAGCCTTCGAACACATAAAACGTGTCCAGCTCTACAAAATGGTAACACACACATACACAGAGAGTATAATATTTTATGAGTCCAATCCACTGACAACTTTTGTAGCATGACATCACGTCACAGCCCGGTCATTGTTTCGAACCATTTTTTAGCCTCCCGCTCCATGTTTTAAGATGCAGTTTTATTGGCATGTCTTGTCAAAGCAGAGATCGTGTCCCCTTATTGCGGGATTATCATCAATACGGGCGTGGGTAATCCAACCGCGCCGTCTGCACGGCCCTTGGGGAATAAGCGAGTTTTAAAGCGAGTGGGGAGGCACTTGATATTCACAGCCTTTTTAAAGGGATAATGATTCACCTCTTTCACCCACGCCTTCCTTCTCTCTGCCCATCCATTCTCGAGCTCTAGCGCCCAAGCTTCCATCCTTTCCATCTCAAAAAATCACTCCAGCAATGTCCGGATCCGGAGCGCAGGGCAAGTGGATGGTCTCCTCTGTCAAGGAGAAGGACATCACCAAGCTCCGGGAGGCCGGGTACTTAGCCAAGGAAATCGCCCACCGGCTTCCGGCCAAGGGACAGATCGTCCCTACTCTGGAGCCCCATGAGAGGGTCGTGTTCATTCCCCACTTCGTCCGCGGGTTGGGATTTCCTCTCCACCCATTCGTTCATGGACTCATGTTCTACTACGGGCTGGATTTCCATGATTTGGCCCCCAACTCCTTCCTCAATATATCAGCATTTATTGTCATGTGCGAGGCCTTCCTCCCTATCCCACCCACCTCGGATTGTGGTTGTAGATCCTCAAAGTGAAGCTGAAGGTGGTGGATGGCCAACATGCAGAGTGCGGAGGCGCCATGGTGAGCAAGCTGCCCAATGTCACATGGCCCAATGGTACCTTCATGGAGACCATCAAAGGGTGGCAACAATAGTGGCTCTACGTCATAGAGCCTCGCGATGCCACTTGGGTCACGGCTCCTGAATTCCAGTCCGGCGCCCCAATGCGGCTCACCTCCTAGCTAGAGAAGGGCCTGGATTGGTCTTCATCGGACGAGCTGACAGCACTTTAGACACGCATTAAGTGCATGGTGGACAAGAACGTCAAGCTTATCAATGTGATCGAGGTGATGCTCGCTCTCCGGATCCTGCCGTGCCAAAGCTGGACTTGCCACTTGTGGGAGTTTGATCCGGCCAAGCACGAGACCTTGCAACAGTTCTTCGGCACTATGCACGAAGACATCTGGAAGGTGCTCTTCAAGGCCAACGAGACGTGGCCGGCGACGACCGAGGACCAGGGGCATGACTTGGCCCATCCCGCTAGTGCGGTAAGTTTTCCATATTTCAAGGTGTATCCTTTACTTGCATACTCAAGGAAGATGTCTAAGCTTCCCTATTTGTTTTTTCAGGGTTGTACAAAGAAGGAGGAGCGGATTCAGTGTCCGGCTCCGCTGCCCTAAGAACCAGCTATCCTGCTTCTGACGAAGATGCTACTTCCGGCTCCCTATCAAGCGCCGGAGAAGAACGCCAAGGGGACCAGGGGTGGTCTCCGCCATAAGGGCAGTTCGGACGTGATGTCCGAAGATGCCAAAACCCACTCCCCTCCCACCACCGGCGACGAGGAAGAGGAGGAAAGCAATTCTCCCCCTGAGGGGGGAAGGAAGAAAAGGGCGGCCTCCACGCATCTGGAGGCAGAGGCATCCAAGAAGGGGAAGGCCTCCGCCACGGACAACTCCACGTGGGAGATTGATAGCAGCTCCGAGTGGCGCCCCAGGGATAAGCCCCTGGCCGAATCGTAAGTACTCGAAGACGCACACAAACACACAGCCTCTTTACTTCATAATTTTAACAGGTTAAATCATGCACTTGCATCCCAGCT
>NC_041380.1:480233714-480235785 GCF_002162155.2 Triticum dicoccoides
GAAGGTGATGGACAGCGGGTCCCTTCTGGCGGCCTCCTCTCCCAAGTCTATGGAGGACGCTGAAGTGCTATCCCGAAGGACCCTCCCGGCCCAGAGGGAGGCATAGGAGGCCGTCATGATGGCGCCAGAGGATGACACCTCGGCCGCCGGACACATGGGGGAGCAGATCCCCATGGAGACTGGCGATGGGGGCCATATCCAATTAGGCCCCCAGCCGAATACGATCCTGGAGACATATACGGCTCCGGAATCTGGCAAGCAGCCTCCTTCGAAAGAAGAAGGCACACCGATTCCACTGGTGACCTCTGTCCATCTAGAGGCACTAAATACTCTATTGGAAGCGCTGCAAAGTGCTTCCATTGTTGAGGAACACCGTACCCTCATGGGTACGGTGGTTGAGAGGATTCAGTCCGCCAAGAGCAGACTGACTGAAGCCTGCACAAGCCTTCTAACAGGATTTGAGGTAAGTGGCGCAATTGAATAAAAACAAAGTCATAGTTTAGACAGTAGCCCCTGAGACATTGTCCGGTGTTCAAAAAGAAAAGCCGGACAGAGGATCAACTAATTTTGGCAGGAGACTAACCATACGTGTCTATGTGAATAAGCAGGCGTCTTTGCTGGCTGCGACCTCTCATACTGCTGAGGTATCCGGACTAAAGCAGAGTCTGGAGCGGACCGAGGATGAGCTCGGACGCGTGAAAAAATAGTTGGAGGATCATCAAGGTATGCAATGACCTTTTGTAGATCCAGATGGGATGAATGATTTGTACTGACCATAATGCATGATATTTGTTAGGAGCGGCAACCAAGGTGGAGGCCCTCAAGAAGGCGCTGGCCGAAGCCCAGGAGAGAGCGGCAAAGGAACAAGCCGCTCGTGAGAAATACGAGGCCAGGGTTGGTGAGGTCCAGCAGGAGCTCCAGGACGCTGTGCAGAAATGCGAGTCCTTGGAGCGCAATATTGAGGATCAAGAGTCTGAACTTGCCAAGGCCCGCACACGATGCTCGGATTGAAGCCCAAGGCGCCCTCCAGGAAATCTAGGAGGCCAGAAAAATCGTGGCGGGTAAGGCCTTTATTATGCAGAGCAAGTATGTGAAGAGAAGATTTCTCTTACTGGCCCGGATTTGGAGTTCTCCAGGAGCGTTTGCGGATCTGCCGCGTAGCGTTGCCGACGCAGCGGAGTTCTTCCGAGCCAAAGAGGGGAGCTCGACGGAGAAGCTGTTCTGGTCGCAATACCTTATGCCAGAACATCCGGTGCCCTTTAGCGATCAGCTAAAACAGCTGGTGGAACTGCATAGGGTGGCCAAACTAGCCATGAAGGATTTAATAATCCGGCTATGGCCTGCCGAAGTCATACCCAGCAGCTACTTCGGGCTCATGAAGCGGCTGGTCAATGCGTGCCCCCGGCTTGACGTCGTCAAGCGGTCGGTCTGTATCGATGGTGCGCAAATGGCCTTTGCCCGTGTCAAGATACAGTGGGCGAATATGGACGTCGTCAAGCTCGCGACCGAGGGACCACCCGCTGGCAAGGAGCACCGCACGCCGGAGCGGTATTTTGATGATGTCCTCAAGGGATCCCGCATTGTAGAGGGCCAGTGTTCAAAAGACATTATCTTTGAATGAGTACCTTCATGTTATCCTGCCTTGTATGATGAAAACAAGACTGATATGTAATATAATGCTTGCTGTTTATTTTGGAATTTTACCTCCTGTGCGGCCGTTTTATTAAATCTGAGAGTTGGCCAGTTGTCGGCTTCAGCCCCCACGTAGGTAGTACGGGGGTGTTCGGGATGGAATCTAAACACTCTTGATCCAAGAAATTGGTCCTTAAAGGAGGTGTTTAGCGCAACGAGCCAGGCAATTGGACTATGTGGCTTTATCACCCTCACTTAGCCATAGGAGTTTGACAATAGAAATGTAGGCGCGGCCCCAAGTTTTTGTTAGTCTGGACTAAGGTGCTATAGACACATGATCGGGTGAAGGCCGATCCATCGCATAATGTGGAAAAAATCGCAAGAGATTTTAACCTCCGAAGAGCTGACCGACTCACGCCGCATCATGACAGTCATTTTT
>NC_041380.1:480237568-480242017 GCF_002162155.2 Triticum dicoccoides
AAGACGACCTCCAATGTGACTGAGCCTGTGCAACGGGCTTCTACACCTAGTATAACTCCTTTAAAGGTGGTTTTGGTGGGATTGATCCTTGATGGATCGATTCCCATTTTGCACACTGTATCCTGATAAACCAGGTTGAGGTTGCTGCCACCATCCATGAGGACTCGTGTGAGGTGGAATTCATCAATTGTTGGGTCGAGGACTAGTGCGGCTGAACCGCCATGACGGATACTGATCGGATGGTCCCTGCAATCAAAGGTGATTGGGCAGGACGACCATGGATTGAATTTTGGGGCGACTGGTTCTATCGCATAGACGTCCCTGAGCGTGCGCTTGCGCTCCCTCTTGGGGATATGGGTAGCGTATATCATGTTCACCATTTTGACCTAAGGGGGAAACTTCTTCTGTCCCCCTATGTTTAGCGGACGGGGCCCCTCGTCATCATTCTCACTTTGCGACCCCTTCTCCTTGTCTTTGGCATTTATCTTGCTGGCTTGCTTAAAGACCCAACAACTCTGGTGGGTATGATTGGCTGGTTTATCAGGGGTGTCATGGATCTGACATGGACGGTCGAGTATGCGGTCCAGACTGGAAGGGCCCAAATTGTTCCTTTTATATGGCTTCTTCCGCTGACCAGACTTAGAGCCACTGAATCCGGCATTGACCGTCGTGTCATTGATGTTGTTATCTTTGTTTCGACGCTTGTGTCTGTTGTGTCGGGGCTTGCCATTGCTATTTTTGGCCGCAGAGGTGCCAGGTTCGCTTGCATTGTTATTGCTACGGGGCAAGCCAGCTGTCTTTGCCCGCGCAAAAGCGGGTCATGAGTGACGTGAGGGCTGCCATAGTCTTTGTCTTTTCTTGGCTGACGTGTCGGGTGAGCCATCCGTCGCGGATGTTATGCTTAAAGGCCGATGGGACTTCGGCATCCGGGCAGTCGATGATTTGGTTCTTTTTAGCTAAGAACCTGGTCCGGAATTTCCTGGCTGACTCTTCGGGTTGTTGAACTATGTGACTTAACTCATCGGCATCCGGAGGTCTGACGTATGTGCCTTGGAAGTTCTCGTGGAAGGCGTCTTCTAGGTCTTCCCAGCTACCAATAGAGTTTTCAGGAAGGTTGTTCAGCTAGTGCCGGGCCGGTCCCTTGAGTTTTAGGGGGAGGTATTTGATGGCATGAAGATAATCACCGCGGGCCATATGAATGTGGAGAATAAATTCTTCAATCCATACCACGAAATCTGTTGTTCCATCATATGATTCGATATTCACGGGTTTGAACCCTTCTAGGAATTCATGTTCCATTACTTAATCAGTGAAGCAGAGGGGGTGTGCGGCGCCTCTATATCGGGCCAGATCGCGACGTAGTTCGGATGGAGTCCTTCTGCGGTTTTCGGCCCAGACGTGATTGTGCTCGTCATGTTCGGCTTGATGGCCGTCCTCGCGCATCGGGGCATGCCCCCGCGATCCGTAGATCGATCTGGCTGGACCTGCTTTATTCTTCAGGTCCTGCCGCAGGTCATATGTGTATCCCCGAGCTATTGTGTCTCTGCCTTTACGGTGAGGTAGGACGGGCTGGTGTTCGGCTTGAGTTGCCGCTTTGTCCCGACCACGTGGTGGTCGATCAGCAGCATTACGCGCTGATGGTACGGGTTCCCGTGCCTCATCATCAAATTGTGGTAGCAATTTGCGCTTTGGGTAACTTTTGATTGGGCGCACGAGGCCGTATTCCTCGGCTGCCAGGACATTAGACCATCTGTCGTTGAGTAGATCTTGATCAGCTTGAAGCTGCTGCTGTTTCTTTTTCAGGCTCCTTGCAGTGGCTATTAGCCGTTGCTTAAAGCGCTCCTCCTTGAGAGGTTCCTCAGGCATGATAAAGTCTTCGTCGCCGAGGCTCACCTCATCCTCGGAGGGTGGAAGGTAATTACTGTCCTCCAAGTCTTCGTTTGCAGCCTGTTCATCAGGGCTAACTTGCCCATCCTCCCGATCATCTTGTTCAGAGTTTTGCTCGATGGGGTTTTCTTGGTCTTCGGCATCATCCAGAGTGTTGTTGTCTCTCGTGTCGGTATTGCTGTTTTTGCTGCAGCGTGATTTAGAGCGGCGCCGTCGGCGCTTTGGTTGTATCTCGGGAGGTTCATCCTCTACTGGATTTTTCTCAATCACTGTCACCCTTCTTGGGTGTATCCACCATGTACACGTCATACGAAGAGGTGGCCGTCCAGCGTCCGGTAAACGGCGGGTTTTCGGCTTGCTCCTCTCCGGCATCGTCGTCCATACCGTTGATGTCTTCGGAGCCGTAATCGAGCATGTCAGTTAAGTCCTCAACTGTGGCGATGAAGTGGGTGGTGGGTGGGATGTAAAATTCCCCGCTCTCAACCCCTAGTCTGGGTTGGGCGTAGTTCGGATGTTGCTCCTCTGTAATCACGAGGGCTCGCATCAAGTTCAGAGCCTCGCTTAAAGGCGAGGTTTGTTGAGGGAGAAAAGAATCCATGGAGTATGGCGGGAAGAGAATTCCTCGACCGAGCCCACACGATGCTGACTCCGAGAGTTCAGAGCCAGTATCCGGGGAAGGGTCCGGCTTTGTGATGGTTGCCGGCAACACTGCTTCCACCGGCTCTCCCGTACTGGGCCTGGTGGCCACAGATAGTCCAGCGGTTTAGAAATCCTGTCTTCGGTCCCGACGAGGCGCTCCGGCTTTAAGGCCAGAGCGGAGGTTGGGGTCATGAATCCTTGGAAGATCAAGTCTCCTCGGATATCAGCGACATAATCCAGGTTTCCAAAACTAATCTGGTGACCTGGAGCGTAGCTGTCGATCTGCTCTAGATGGCCAAGCGAGTTGGCCCGCAGTGCGAAGCCGCCGAATACGAAGATCTGGCCAGGGAGAAAAACCTCCCCTAGGGCAGCATCGTTGCGGATGATGGATGGGGCCATCGAACCTTCTGACGGCGACACAGTGGAACTCTCAATGAAAGCACCAATGTCGGTGTCAAAACCGGCGGATCTCAGGTAGGGGGTCCCGAACTGTACATCTAAGGTTGATGGTAACAGGAGACAGGGGACACGAAGTTTTACCCAGGTTCGGGCCCTCTTGATGGAGGTAATACCCTACGTCCTGCTTGATTGATATTGATGAGTATGAGGGTTACAAGAGTTGATCTACCACGAGATCATAATAGCTAAAACCCTAGAAGTCTAGCCTGTATGATTATGATTGCCTCTATGGACTAAACCCTCCGGTTTATATAGACACGGAGGGGGCTAGGGTAGTACAAAGTCAGTTATAGAGAAAGGAATCTTCATATCCGAATGCCAGGCTTGCCATCCACGCCAAGGTGAGTCCCATCCGGACACGGTAGAGAGTCTTCTGTCTTGTATCTTCATGACCCATCAGTCTGGCCCATGTCCCACAGGTCGGACGCCCGAGGACCCCTTAATCCAGCACTCCCTCACCCCCCCCCCTAGATGGGAGGAGAGTTTCCCCTCTGGTCCTTGGTCTCCACGGCGGTGGAGGGGCGGGAGCCCCTCCGAGATTCGATCTCCCTCTCTGTTCTCTTCTGTTTCGCCTTCTCAGATCTGGCCGAAAACCATTTCTTATATTCCCAGAGATCCGTAACTCCGATTACGCTGAGATTTTAACACGATTGTTTCTGGATATATGCTTCCTTGCGCCCGAAGTAGCCCCAACTAACGTACGAGGTGAGCACAATGCACCACAGCATGCCTGGCTCCGGGACCGCGCCCTGGTGGGTTGTGCCCACCACGGGCCTCCGTTTGCGGTGATTCCAACTCTCAAAAATCACATATATTCCAAAATAATTCTCCGTGAAATTTTATTGCATTTGGACTTCGTTTGATATGGATACTCTGCGATACAAAAAACATGCAGAAAACAGGAACGGGCACTGGGCACTGGATCAATAGGTTAGTCCAAAAAATCATATAAAAAGTTGCCAAAAGTATGTGAAAGTGGTATAATATTGGCATGAAACAATCAAAAATTATAGATACGATGGAGAAGTATCAGCATCCCCAAGCTTAATTCTTGCTCATCCTCGAGCAGGTAAATGATAAAAAAGATAATTTTTGATGTGGAATGCTACCTAGCATAAACTTGATCATATATCTAGTCATGGCATGAATATTAAGACATAAGTGATTCAAAGCAATAGTCTATAATTTGACATAAAGACATCAATACCCAGGCATCCCAACAAACAATCATGATATCAACGCTAAAGAAAGCTATCCCTACAAAATCATATAGTCTTGTCATGCTCTGTCTTCTTAACACAAAGTATTTATCATGCAAAACCCCAATGACAAGCCGAGAAATCGGTTCATAATATTTAACGTGCTTCAGCTTTTTCAACCCTAACGCAATACATGAGCGCAAGCCATGGATATAGCACTACAGGTGGAATAGAGTATAATGATAGAGGTAAATATAAAGAAGAC
>NC_041380.1:480244084-480259466 GCF_002162155.2 Triticum dicoccoides
CCAAGAAGTCGGCCATGAGAAGGCCGACTCCAAGAAGCCGGCTCCCATAAAGCGGACGAGACCGTACCCTCAAAGTTTGCACCCACCTAACGGTGGAGCGACGGGGCGTGGCTACAGTGAAGCCTGCCACCCCCGAATCCCGGAGCACGCCTGGCGCAGTGCGCCGTACGGGGTAGGCATGACCCATCCGGCGCGGCACTGTTGCCATGTTGACCCTGGCATCACCCACGACGGGCCGCCAGCGTGGCCCATAGACGGTGGGCCCCTTTGAGTAGAGAGACGCCCGAAGGTGGCCAAGCCTCCAACCAGTCGGCCCAAGACAGAGCCGGCTCCCCGTAGCCGGCTTGCCGCCTCCCTCAAAGAAGACGCCCCATTAAGGAGACAAGACGCGGTGAGGCTACAGCGATCGCCTGACAGGCGGTGGTACTGTAGCCGTGCTTACCACGACGAAGCCCACGTCAACAAGATGGAGCCACAGTAACCCGCCGCCGACCAGGCCCTGGACAGTGGGGCCTGCCTGTCGACCAAGGGGCCGGCAGCCGGCGGGACCCACCAGTCGGCGGGCCCCAGCAGCCGGCGCAGAAGCCGGCGAGCGCAGTCACAGACGGCTGGGCCCCGCGCCCAGTCGGATTACCATTGTACCCCCGGGGGTAGGCCTATATAAACCCCCCCGGAGCACCCATGCAAAGGGTTCGATCCTCTGCTAGTTCTAGACACCATACAAGGAGAAGAAGCAAGCTAGCCGTGCCCACCTTCCTCCTCCCACCAAACAGCTCAAGGAGCGTTGTGTAGCTACTTGATTCATCTAGTGAACATGCGGAGACCCCGCCGAGCAGTAGTAGGGGTGTTATCTCCACGGAGAGCCCCGAAGCTGGGTAAGATCCGCCGGCGTGCATGTCTTCGCCTTATCCCGTTTCCAGGCACCGGCGATGTCTTACTGGCTCCCACAATGATAAGCCACCCGTTGGCATATGTCGCACCTACCACCCGATATTTGGCGCCCACCGTGGGGCACGGTGCACCGTCGTCCGGAGACCTGTTCTGGACGGGAACCTTATTCCTCCCCCGCGAGCGTAGCCAGCCCGGCACGCCCGATGGCGCTTGCCACGACGCGCTGCAAGGCGTCACCAGCATCTGCGCGGCGAGTAGCCTCGCCGATCTCCTCGACGAAACTCTCATCTCCGACGAGCTCGCCTCCGATGCGGGCACCGACCACCTCGCCAACCTTTTCGGCCAGCTCCATGTCTCCAGCGAGCCTGCTGCGGACCTGGAGTCGGTTGGCTCCACCGACCCGATGCCTGTCGACTCCGACACGGCCTCCTACGACACCTTCCCCACCAACGTCACGATCTACAATGACCCGCTTCCTCGAGCCGACGGCTGCGATGCTGTCACCACCGAAGTGATGGTTGTCGGCCACGGCGGCCAGGCCGACGAGAGCGCCCGCGACGCCTCGCACGCGGCGGCCCACGACTTGTCCGCTCCCCTCCCGGCTAATGCCGATGACGAAGCACTGGAGGCACGCCGCCTCGCCCTCCTCGCAGAGGGCCGGAGGCTGGCCTTCGTAAGATGCCTCACTGAGGCCTATCAGCGTGAAGCTGACCGCGCCGCCTTCGGCACGCCGGCCCCGGGCGAGCCAAGCCGGGCCGGCCTTGTCAAGCAACGCGGCGCCGTCATCACCGACACGCTGGGAGTCGACCGCCCGGTCTATGCCACTCCGCTCGAGAACTTGCATGCCGCCCAGGCGGCTGTAGACGAGTTGGACGGCTTGGAGGCCGAAGACCTCCCCCACATGACCCGGCGCATCCAGCAATTGACTAATGCAGCCGCACGGCGACACGAAGCCGACGCCCGCGCGGAAAGCCCTCCCCCGCGCCGAGAACACGGCGCGACGTCCCGGACGCTGACTACGAGCAACACCCGCGCGCGACGCGAGAAGGAGCCGGCTGCCAGCCGCAGTCGGACCCGGATCTCTATCGAGCGAGACGCGGACGGTCATCCCCGAGCCATGGAATGGCGGGGCGACCCACCTCCACCTCCGCCCCATGGAGAGAGATATCCCGCCCCACTGCCAGTGGCGCACCCGACTCTCAGCGGCCGGCTAGGCCGCCGCGAAGGAATCGGCGAGAATGACGCCCGCCATCGGATCGACCGCCTGGCGCAATCCCTGGCGTTGGAAGAAGAAGACGATGTCGGCCCGCCTTGTTTCGGCCCCCGCATCCGTGACGAGCCCTTTACCAAAGGGTTCTCGCTCCCAATAGACACGCCCAAATACAACGGCTCCGTGAAGCCGGAAGATTGGTTGATCGACTACTCCACGGCGGTTAGCATAGCCAACGGCAACCGGCGCGTTGCCGTGAAGTACGTGCCCCTCATGCTGCAAGGCACGGCGTGGACCTGGCTCAACAGCCTCAAGCCGCGTAGCATCAACAGCTGGCTAGATTTCACAGAAGCCTTCATCCGCAACTTCACCAGCACCTACAAGTGGGCTCCCAAGCCCAGACAGCTCTCCTTGTGCATACAAGGCCCCGCCGAGTCCACTCGCGATTACCTCACGTGTTGGGCCGAGCTCCGCAACTCCTGTGAAGGGGTGCACGAGGTGCAAGCCATAGAATACTTCACAGACCGATGCCGAGAAGGCACCCTCCTCAAGCACAAGCTCCTCTGCGACGAGCCGGCTACCCTCGACGAGCTTCTGGACATAGCGGACAAGTACGCCACCGCCGACTCCTCGATGAAGACCGAGCTTCGGGTAGACGCGTCCGGAAAGGTACTCAACCCGGCGCCCAAGACGCCGGCTGGAGATTCCGGCCGACTCCCCCACTCGAACAACCACAAGCGCAAGGGCCCCGCGCCGCCTCCCGCCAGTCGGCAGGTGGCCACAGTCGAAGATGCGCCGCCTGAAGAGCGAACGGCGCCCAAGAAGCCCAAGGGCGGCAGGCCGGCTTGGCAGCCCGCCTTCTCCTACGAGCAAACTCTCGACGCCCCTTGCAAGTTCCACAGCGGCGCGAAGCCGTCCAATCACACGACCCGGAAGTGCCATTGGCTCACCCGAATCTCTAAAGGCGAAGGGCTCGCACCGCCTCCGCCTGCCGGCCCGCCGCCTCCGCCTCCGGCCGCTCGGCCCGCAGTCGGAGCCGTGCATGACGAGTTCCCTGACGAGCAAGCAACCTACATCGTCTTTACAAGCCAACCCGAAGACCGGCGCAACAAACACCAAGAGCGCCAGGAAGTTAGCGTGGTCGCTGCCAACCCCGCCGGACACATGCATTGGTCAGAAAAGCCCATCAGCTGGAGCCGGGCCGACCATCCGGAGGTGATGCCGTCTCCGGCTCTTATGCTTTGGTCCTGGAAGCCACCCTTGCAATGGACAGACGCGCCGCCCACTTCTCCCGTGTGTTGATAGACGGCGGGAGCAGCATCAACATCCTATACCGTGACACCCTGGAAAAGCTAAATGTCAAAACGAAGCAGCTCACGCCTACTCGGACAGTGTTTCATGGCATCGTACCGGGCTTATCCTGCACCCCCATTGGCAAGATCAAGATCGATGTACTTTTTGGGGACAAGGAGCATTTCCGCCGGGAAGCGATCTAGTTTGAAGTGGTGGACCTGGAGAGCCCTTACCATGCATTGCTTGGCCGACCTGCCTTGGCCAAATTCATGGCAGTTCCCCACTATGCATACCTCAAGATGAAGATACCAAGCACCAAAGGCATCATCACCATAGCCGGTGATTACAAGAAGTCCTCTGAGTGCACGGCGGCCAGCAGCCGGCTGGCCGAGTCCCTTGTGATTGCCGAAGAGAAGAAGATGTTGGACCGAGTCGTGGCCCTAGCCGGCAAGCCGTCGGCCGTGTCCCCCGACCCCAAGGAGCATGACGCTCAAGGATCTTTCCAGCCGGCCAAGGAGACGAAGAAGATACCTCTTGACCCCGAGCATCCAGAGAGGTTTGCCGTCATCGGGGCAAACCTGAACAGCAAATAGGAAGGCGAGCTCGCCGATTTCCTTCGTGAGAATCGGGACATCTTTGCATGGTCCCCCAAGGACATGTCGGGTGTTCCGAGGAAATTCGCTGAGCACAAACTACACGTTCGAGAAGATGCAAAGCCAGTCAGACAACCCCTTCGCCGACTGTCGGAGGAGAAACGCAGGATTGTAGGGGAGGAGATAGCCCGGCTCTTGGCGGCCGGCTTCATTATGGAAGTTTTCTTTCCAGAGTGGCTCGCCAACCCGGTCCTTGCGCTAAAGAAGAACAACAAGTGGCGCATGTGTATAGACTACACGAGCCTCAACAAGGCCTGCCCCAAAGATCCTTTTGCCCTGCCAAGGATTGACCAAGTGATAGACTCCACAGCCGGATGCGAGCTGTTGAGTTTCTTGGATGCTTACTCCGGATATCATCAGATAAAGCTGGATCCGGACGACCGCCTGAAGACCGCCTTCATCACGCCATTTGGAGCCTTCTGCTACCTGACTATGACATTCGGCTTGAGAAATGCCGGTGCCACTTTTCAGCGTTGCATGCAAAAGTGCCTCCTCAAGCAACTCGGCAGAAACGCTCATGTTTACGTGGACGACATCGTGGTGAAGACGGAGAAGCACGGCACCTTGCTAGGAGACCTCAAGGAAACGTTTGAGAACTTACGCCGGTTCCAAATCAAGCTCAACCCCGAGAAATGCGTGTTCGGAGTGCCAGCCGGCCAGCTCCTAGGCTTCCTGGTCTCCGAACGCGGCATCGAATGCAACCCGGTGAAGATCAAGGCCATCGAGAGAATGGCGATCCCCACCAAGCTTCGAGACATTCAGAAGTTCACCGGGTGCTTGGCCTCCTTGAACCGCTTCATCAGCCGGCTCGGAGAGAAAGCTCTCCCCCTCTACCGCCTCATGAAGAAGAGCACTCACTTCAAGTGGAACGACCAGGCCGACCAAGCTTTTCACGAGCTGAAGAAGATGCTGGCCACGCCGCCTGTCCTCGCGGCGCCGACTGAGAAAGAGCCCATGCTCCTCTACTTCGCCGCAACCAGCCGGGTGGTCAGCATCGTCATCGTAGTCCAGCGCCCAGAAGAAGGCCGAGCCCAGCCGGTCCAGAGGTCGGTGTATTATTTGAGCGAGGTGCTGTCCGCCTCAAAGCAGAACTACCCGCACTACCAGAAGATGTGTTACGGCGTGTACTTCACTGCCAAGAAGCTGAAGCCCTATTTTCAAGAGCATCCCATCACGGTCGTATGCACCGCCCCGCTAGCCGAGATCATAGGCAGCCGGGACGCATCCAGCCGGGTGGCGAAATGGGCCATCGAGCTGGCCCCCTACACGATCTTCTACCAGCCCCGCACTGCCATCAAGTCCCAAGCACTGGCCGACTTCCTCGTCGACTGGGCCGAGACCCAGTACCTGCCGCCGGCTCCCGCCTCCACCCATTGGCGCATGCACTTCGACGGGTCCAAGATGCGCACCGGCTTGGGAGCCGGCGTCGTCCTTACCTCTCTGAAAGGCGACAAGCTCAGATACACGCTACAGATCCAGTTTGCCGCCTCCAACAATGTGGCCGAGTACGAGGCGCTCATACACGGGCTCCTGCTTGCCAAAGAACTTGGCATTCGCCGGATCCTATGTTATGGCGACTCAAACCTGGTGGTCCAGCAATCATCCGGCGACTGGGACGCCAAGGATGCGAATATGGTGAGCTACCGCTTCCTGGTCCAACAACTCAGCGAATACTTTGAAGGATGCGAGTTCCTCCACGTACCACAAGCCGACAACGAGCCAGCCGATGCCCTGGCTCGAATAGGCTCCACCCGGCAAGCAATTCCAACCGGCGTCGCTCTACAACGCCTCCTCAAGCCATCTATCAAGCCGTCTCCAGAGTCTGATTCCATCTTCGTGCCGCCTGACCCCGATGCGGCCGGGTCCGGCTCGAAGAACCAAGTAGGCGACCCCAAGACTCCCGTAGCCGGCCCGGCGACTTCGGCAGCCGGCTCGGGGACTTCGGCAGCCGGCTCAGGGACTGCGGTAGCCGGCCCGAGGACTGCACCAGCACAACAGCCAGCGGCCGACTCCAGCACCTCATCACCCAGCCCGCCCACCCTGGTGGCAGTAGCCACATTGGCAGTAGAAGAAGTCGCGGCTCCATCATGGGCTCAGTCCATCATCAACTTCCTAGTCAACCAAGACCTGCCAGCTAACGAAACAGAAGCAAGACAAGTCCAACGTCGAGCCGGAGCATACACAATCGTCAACAGAGAGCTCGTCAAGTGCAGTGTCACTGGAGTCCTACAACGGTGCGTCGAGCAAGAGAAAGGCATTGCAATCCTCAAAGACATTCACCAAGGAGAATGCGGCCACCATGCGGCCTCAAGATCACTTGTCGCCAAAGCCTTCTGCCATGGTTTCTTCTGGCCGACTGCTTTGGATGATGCCAAAGAATTAGTTAAACATTGCAAGGGGTGCCAACTCTTCAGCTCCAAGCAACACATGCCGGCCTCGGCACTCAAGACCATTCCCCTTACTTGGCCCTTTGCCGTTTGGGGACTGGACATGGTGGGCCCATTCAAGACGGCGTGCGGCGGCATGACGCATTTGCTCGTCGCCGTGGACAAATTCACCAAGTGGATTGAGGCAAAGCCGATCAAGAAGCTGAATGGGCCGACTGCTGTGACATTCATCACAGACATAACAGCACAGTACGGCGTGCCACACAGCATCATCACTGACAATGGCACGAATTTTGCCAAAGGAGCCTTGGCACGTTTCTGCGCAGCCCAAGGTATCTGGCTGGACTTGGCATCCCTCGCCCACCCGCAGTCAAACGGCCAGGTTGAGCGAGCCAACGGCCTCATCCTCTCCGGCATCAAGCCCCGACTGGTCGTACCTCTAGAGCGCTCAGCCGGCTGTTGGCTCGATGAGCTGCCGGCTGTCCTCTGGAGTCTGCGCACTACACCAAACAAGTCAACCGGCTTCACCCCTTTCTTCCTTGTGTATGGTGCCGAGGCGGTCATCCCAACTGACATCGAGTTCGACTCGCCTCGAGTAACCATGTACACGGAAGCGGAGGCCAAGGAAGCACGATAAGACGGCGTCGACCTGCTGGAAGAAAGCCGGCTGTTAGCCCTCAGCCAGTCTGCCATCTACCAGCAGGGTTTGCGCCGCTAGCACAGCCGAAAGGTCAGGCCAAGATCTTTCCAAGAGGGTGATCTTGTGCTCCGGCTGATCCAGCGAACAGCCGGCTAGCACAAGCTCTCAGCCCCTTGGGAAGGCCCCTTCGTCATCAGCAGAGCTCTAGGCAACGACTCCTACTACCTGATCGATGCACAGAAGCCGAAGGCACGCAAGAGAGACGACTCTGGCAAGGAGTCGGAACGACCATGGAACGCCAACCTCCTTCGAAGGTTTTACAGTTGAAAGGCGGTATGTATCACGCTAACTTTTGTATTAAGTACAAGACAATAGGCCCCCCGAGGAGGGCTCGGGGACTGCCATCCCTTATTTATGAATGAAAAGTATCGTGCTTATGACCTTGTCGTGTCATTTACTTATTCCGTCCGGCACCGAGTTCGACTAAGTCGGCTCGGGGACTGGCCGACTGGAGTAGAAGTCCTACCCGCAGTCAGACAAGTAGTGTGCCGGCTCCCAAGCCTTCTCTTGCCAAAAGTCGCAGTTCGAAGAACCGGCTGTCCGGCTGGCAAGAGTTAAAAGTAGGAATGGGCACCCACACGAAAAACGGCTAGGGACTAACGGACTAATATAACAAAAGCCAGTGTTTCTCCCACCACCGACTGGCTACCAGAGTAGCCGGCCGGCCGGTTTCCATTCACTTCACTTCAATCCAAGAAAGCTCAAGTACTTGCCTCCCCAAAGAGGGAAGGCGGCAAAGGAAAAAGCCTAAGGATAAAAAAGCATACGCGAATGGAAACCAAACATGCACATAATAATATTTACATAAAAAGACCTCCGAGAGGCCAGCATTCAACATAGTTTGGATACACCCCCAGTGGGTGGAACTGCAAAAACTTAACAAAGATTGTTCCAAAGACAACAAGCAGGAAAGATAAAGATGGTAGGTCAAGCTGGCGGAGAGGCCGACGAGCCAGACTGGTTGGTGGAGACGGTCGTGCCGGCTGAAGGAGCGGCCGGCTGGCGAACTTCGGCTTTGTCGCCGCCTCCCGCAGAGGGCGCGCTTCCACGCGCCTCGTTGCTGGAGGCACGGTCGGCCTGAGGTCGGCCAGTTGTTCCACCAGCCGGCTCGACGTCTTCGCCGTCCTCCTCTTCGTCATCCTCGCCTTCGTCGCTGGAGGCAATCTCCTCCGCCGAGTCCTCGCCCACCGCTGGGTTCAGCCCGAACCACTCCTCCGGCTGAGCAACACCGTCATCATCGATTTCGGGTGCGAAAACGCTGATGTCGGTGCACTCGGTGATCGTCGAAGCTCGCTGGGCGATAGCCGGCCTCACCTCCTCCAGCTCCGCGTCGGCCTCCATCCGCCAAGTGCGCAGCTGGTCCAGGCTCAGCCCTGGATACCAAGCCCGAACGAACTCCAATGCCCGCCCGGCTACGAGGCGGGCCGCCGACGCCTTCCAAGCCTCAAAGCGACCAACTGCGACCTCCAGCCAGTCGGCAGTTCGGCTTGGGGTGCGGGGGATCGTCTCGCCGGGTCGGAGGGCGGCCAACACTTGCGCCCCGGCACGTTGGAGCCGGCGAAGCATCCAATGAGCCGGCTGCAACCGCGCCTGGACAGCCAGGAGCTGCTCCTCAAGTGTCCGGTTCGCATCCTGTGCGATGTTGGCCCCCGCCTGACGACGCACCTCACGATGGGCCTCAATGCTTTGGGCGGCGAAGGCAGAGTAGCCGGGGAAGTAGTCTGCACCAAAAAACAAGCAACAGCTCAAGATAAGCCAAAAACCCAGGCGGCAAGGGGCAGGGGAGGGCCGAGGAAGGCGGCTTACCATCGATCAAATCCTCGATCCGGCCGAAGCCTTCATCCAGGGCTCACCGGGTCTCAGACCAGCTCGCCGCCTCAGTCTCATACTCCGCCTTCAAGGCGGCTTCGCTTTCCTGCGCCGCCTGCAGGGCCGCTTTGTGGCTCTCCTCTTGGTCGGCCAGCTTCCTGGCTAGGCGATCCCGTCCCTGGACCAAGGCGGCGTACTCGGCCTCCATGGTATGAAGGGCGGCTTTCGCTTCGCCGAGCTCCTTCCTCAAGTCGGCGTTGGCCCCTGAAGACAAAGAAAAAGAAAAACCAATAAGGAAAGAGTCGTCAAGAAAGATTCCACCCAACTACGCAGCAGTCGGCCCGAATCTCGGGGACTACACCTAGTGGGTGCGTTGACGCGCCCCCGCAGGAGACAGACAAGATCGAGTACTTACTTCGGCTGTCGACCAGGTCGTCGGTCCTCCGGCTCAACTCCCGAGCCTGGGAGTTGAAGGCGGCAGCACGAAGGTTGTGATATTCCTGAAAGTTCAGAAAAAAGCAAAGTAAGGTAGCCGTCGAGAAAGATCCGACCCGACTACGCAGCAGTCGGCCCGAATCTCGGGGACTACACCCAGTGGGTGCGCTGACGCACCCCCACGGAAGAAATTAAGAAAGCAAAGCAGCCAAGAATGAAGGACTCACCCGGATAGTGGCTCGCGTTGACAAGAACTCCTGGGTGAACTGTTGCAGCAGGGCGGCCTGAGCTTGCAGCCGGCTCCGGACGCCTTGAGCCGCCACATTTAGCTCGCCAGTCCCCCCGCTGGGAGTCCACTCGGACGTGGCAGTGCTGGCCGCCTCCAGATCTTCCGCCGACTGGCCTGCGCCCGATACTCGGCGCAACTCCGGCGGAGCGGCGCCTCCCCCTGCGCGCCGGCTCGTCGCCGGCTGCACCTCGAGGCCGGCTCTGTTCTCTAGCTCACCTCCGGACGGCCCCTCTGGCGCCGCTGACGATTGGCCGCATTGGCCCGCTCCGGTTGGCACTGCTGGCGGCGCTCTCCTCGCGAAGGCCACGGGGTCCTCCCCCCTCTCCATCAGCGGTGGGTCTTGGACGATCTCCTCCGCCAAGGGCAATGGGGTGTCAGGGGCTATGGCTCGAAGAGGAATGGCGAGCAGCGGAGGCTGGTTGCGCGAGCTTTCCACCTCCGTCTCCGTGGTAGCCGCCTCCGTCTGGGCCTTGGCTGCCGCGTCGGCCTGCTCCCTCGCCGCCTGGGCGGCCGCCTTTTCCGCCGCCTCGCGCTCCTCCCGCGCTTCGCGGGCGTTCCGCTTTGTGGCCTCCCTGAGATCGGCGCGGGGGTCCACGCGGTGGGAGCTCGAAGACACTCCAGCCGGCCCCACGACGGAGCCGCCCGGACCCCACTCAAGGGAAAGCGGCGCCCTGTCCAGCAAGCGAGAAAAAGTTAAGAAGAATATTCGAAGAGAAAGAGAATGATGACGAGCATGCGGCAAGGCAATTGAAGACTTACGCTGAGACCTCTGAGGCTGCTTCACCGCCTTGCGGAAGCGGGCCGCTTTCGCAGCCGCCTCGTCTCGCTTGGTCGCCGCGGTGGAGGCTTTGGACTTCTTCGGCCGACTGCCGAAGAGGCCTTAAGCGGCCCGGCGCTTCTGTGCGCCGCCGCCGGCAGCCGGCGTGATAGACGAGCCCGCGCCCTGATGGTCGGCCGCCGGCTGGCGACGCGGGGCGACTTCGGCTTCGAAATCATCCGGCCAGTCCTCGAAGCTCGCGGTGAACCTTGAGCCTCCGGGCTCGGCGTTGTCCCCCACGACGGCGTCTTCCATGGCGGCCGCCCCCAAGTTCGGGTCGTCAACGTCGTCCACCGTGCGGTCGGGGGCATACTGGCGTTCAATCCCTGCCGCCCCGGCCGGCAGTGCAAGAAGAGGGTTCTGCTCAAAGGAACCGACTGGTCAGAGGCCGGCCGTCATGAAGCCGGCTGACAACAAAAAGATGATAGAGAGAGAAGCTTACCACGGGCGGAGGATTGGCGCGAGAATACGGTACCTTGCCGTATTGCCAGTCCCCGGCGAGCTTGCAGTTGGCGATGTAATTAACCATGAGCGCCACCTCCGCGTGGGGCATTTCCCATGTGCTCAGCCGGCTTGGGTCGAAGCGGCCGCTCATCTGACACATCATATGGGGCCGGCTTTGGAGAGGAAGAATCCGGCGATCCACAAAGGCGGCCACCAAGTCGGCCCCGTGCAGGCCTTCCGACTGGATTGTCACCCGAAGCCGGGAGATGGCGGCGTTCCCGGCCGGAGATAGTGACCCGGACCAGAAACTCCACAAGGGCTGCCTCCCAGCCGGCAGGCTGGCTACGTAAGCCGGCAGGTTGATGTAGTCTCCTTGCTCGGCGACGTTCTTCACGTAGAAATATGATCTCTGCCAGACCTTCACCGACTGGATTAGGGGGATGGACGGGAACGGATTGTTCTCTCTCGCCCTCCTCATGGCGATGAAGGCCCCGTAGGGGGCGGGCACGCCGGCGACGACGGTGCCGAGTTTGCTCTGGAAGAACTCTCCCCAGAGCTCCAGCGTGGGGAGCAGCCCCAAGAAGCCTTCGCAGAGGGAGACGAAGGCCGACAGCAGCATCACCGCATTGGGCGTGAGGTGATGCGGCTGGAGGTTGTAGAACTCCAGGAAGGAGCGCAGAAATCCGCTCGGCGAAAGGCCGAAGCCGCGTAGGCAGTGCGAGCGGAAGACGACCCGCTCGCCCTCCTTCGGTGCCGGCGAGATCTCCTTCTCCGGCGCCAGGCGGACCTGTACGAGATCGGCGCCGGGCAGGCGCCGAGTCTGGCGGAGGAACTCCACATGGTCTTCATGGACGTTGGAGCCGTCCCACGAGCTTGACAACTCCATGGGAGCAGGACGATGTGGGGGTGCTGTGATGGGAAGTTGCGACGGCAGCGAGAGGAAGAAACGAGGATTAGGAGGGGCAGAGCGAGAAAGAGCGTGCGAACCTCTGTCGCTCTCCCTCCTCCCCCTACTTATAGGCTCACGTGGCGGAGCCGAGGAGGCGCGGCGTGGGGAAGCGTGGGGATCGATCGTGCCCACTCCCCACGTCCCGCGATTATTGAGCTTTAACGGCGAAACAAAACTGCCTCGAGAAGGCGAGCGGCCCCTGTGGGCCACGGAAGATCCGCGCCCGGACCAAGGCTCGCGAGTGGCGGGCCCAGGCCTGCGGCGGCGTCCCGTCGCGCGCGTGCGCTCGCGGGATCTCGCTGCCACGTGGCCGCGGGAGGGCCCGTGGTCAGCACGCAGGTCCCCCCTCCTCCCGCCTACAAGACGCGGGGCTCTCTGAAGTCGGCATACGCCCGCAAAGCCGGCTCTTCAAGATGGGAAGCTGACCAAGCTTCTCGTCCCCCTGCTCGCCTCGGAGCTCGATCAGCTTCGGGGACTACTGTCAGAGTAAATAGCCATGGGTAGCCCAGCCGGCTTCCCCTGGCCCTTCCAAAAAAGTTACGAGCCCGCCCGGCTCTCAAGAATCCAAGACATGGGGCCGCCTTCCCCTTGCTGGCTGCCACCCAGGCCGGCTTTCGGAAGGCGGTCTGACTTTAGCCCTCATGAGAAGGCCGACTCCAAGAAGCCGGCCATGAGAAGGCCGACTCCAAGAAGCCGGCTCCCATAAAGCGGACGAGACCGTACCCTCAAAGCTTGCACCCACCTAACGGCGGAGCGACAGGGCGTGGCTACAGTGAAGCCTGCCACCCCCGAATCCCGGAGCACGCCTGGCGCAGTGCACCGTACGGGGTAGGCATGACCCGTCCGACGCGGCACTGTTGCCATGTTGACCCTGGCATCACCCACGACGGGCCGCTAACGTGGCCCACAGACGTTGGGCCCTTTTGAGCAGAGAGACGCCCTAAGGTGGCCACGCCTCCAACCAGTCGGCCCAAGACAGAGCCGGCTCCCCGCAGCCGGCTTGCCGCCTCCCTCGAAGAAGACGCCCCATTAAGGAGACAAGACGCGGTGAGGCTACAGCGATCGCCTGACAGGCGGCGGTACTGTAGCCGCGCTTACCACGACGAAGCCCATGTCAACAAGATGGAGCCACAGTAACCCACCGCCGACCAGGCCCTGGACAGTGGGGCCTGCCTGTCGACCAAGGGGCCGGCAGCCGGCGGGACCCACCAGTCGGCGGGCCCCAGCAGCCGGCGCAGAAGCCGGCGAGCGCAGTCACAGACGGCTGGGCCCTGTGCCCAGTCGGATTACCATTGTACCCCCGGGGGGTAGGCCTATATAAACCCCCCGGAGCACCCATGCAAAGGGTTCGATCCTCTGCTAGTTCTAGACACCATACAAGGAGAAGAAGCAGGCTAGACGTGCCCATCTTCCTCCTCCCACCAAACAGCTCAAGGAGCGTTGTGTAGCTACTTGATTCATCTAGTGAACATGCGGAGACCCCGCCGAGCAGCAGTAGGGGTATTATCTCCACGGAGAGCCCCGAAGCTGGGTAAGATCCGCCGGCGTGCATGTCTTCGCCTTATCCCGTTTCCAGGCACCGGCAATGTCTTACTGGCTCCCACAATGATAAGCCACCCGTTATCATATGTCGCACCTACCACCCGACATGAAGTGCAATGAGCATTCTATAAATCAACTATGGACTATCATACCATCATGGTGCATAAAAACAAAAATGGAAAAACTAAATGCAACAGACGCTCCAAGATTTGCACATATCACATGAATGAAACGAAACCGAAAACATACAGATACTTGTTGAAGAAAGATGGGATGCCTTCTCGGGCATCCCCAAGCTTAGACGCTTGAGTATCCTTCAATATTTACTTGGGGTGCCTTGGGAATCCCCAAGCTTGAGCTCTTTCCTCTCCTCCTTCTCCTCATATCGGGCCTCCTCGATCTTTGACCACTTCATCCACACAAAACTCAACAGAAAGTTTGGTAAGATCTGTTAGTATAATAAATCAAATCACTACTCTAAGTACTGTTGCAAACAAATAATATTTTGTTTTTGCATTGTATCTACTGTAATATAACTTTTACATGGCTTAATCCACTAATAGAAATCGATAGTTTCATCAAAACAAGCAAACAATTCATCAAAAACAGAATATGTCTTAAACAGGACAGTCTGTAGTAATCTGAACATTCACCATACTTCTGGTACTCCAAAAATTCTAAAATAATTAGGAAAAATAAACTATTTGTATAGAAAGACAGTGCAAAAAGTTTCAGAACCATTTGACATTCTGGTAAAAAAAAAGTAAAATCGCGCACTACAGGCAAAGTTTCTGTTTTGCACCGCACAAACCAACAAGCAATGTAAACATCCTAAAGGGGAATCTAGGCACATTATTTTTATAATACAATGGAATTGTACAAGGGGATAATTAATTTTGTTGAAAAGTTTCTGTAATCAAGATTCACAGAGTTTCCATGAGCATGAACAAAGTTCAAGGAGCTCCCCCACTTCAACAATGCTTGTCTCTCTCACTTTCACTTTCCTTTTTGAAAAGTTTTGGGTTCCCCTCTTTATTTTTTTGTTTTGAAACTTTATAAAATCACTCAACAGAACTAAACGACTCTCTAAAACTTCCGGGTTGTCTCCCTAGCAGCGCTTTCATTAAAGCCATTAAGCTAGGCATAAAGTGCTCAAGTAATGAATCCACCCGGATCCCAAGGTATATCAAAGCCAATTTGAATCAACAATGATTTAGCATTTAGTAGTGAGGAAAAAGCAACATATATCAAGCAATGGCGAAGTCTAACTCTCTTCCTATGCATCGGCATGTCATATAAGAACAATTCATGCACATCAAGTAAAGGCCAATACATAGCATAAGCAGTTTCTTGCAATTTTTTCGTGTTGGAAGCATAGAGAGGTGGAGATATAGTTCCTCTCTCATAATAATTTCAAGTAGGAGCAGCAAGCACATGCATATTATGTTCATCAAAATCATCATGTGTAGTGGTAGAACGCAACCCATCAATATAATCCTTAATAAGAGCAAACTTCTCCGATATAGTGTAGTTTGGAGAATTCAAAAAGATAACAGGACTATCATGTGTGGGTGCAATAGCAACAATTTCAATCTTAACATAAGGAACTATAGCAAGTTCATCTCCATAAGCATCATTCATATTGGCATCATAGCCACAAGCATAGCAAGCATCATCAAAAAGGGATATTTCAAATGAATCAATGGGATCATAGCAATTATCATGGCATTCATCCTTCGGTAAGCACGAAGGGAAATTAAATAATGTATGAGTTGAAGAGTTACTCTCATTAGAAGTTGGGCATGAGTAGCTAATCCGATCTTCCTCCTTTTGTTCTTCGCTCTCCTCATCATCTTTTTCATCCAATGAGCTCACAGTTTCATCAATTTCTTCTTCCAGACTCCTGCAAAATATTAGTCTCTTCTCGGACAGCAGAGATTTTCTCAGTAAATTCATCAATATC
>NC_041380.1:480259704-480260448 GCF_002162155.2 Triticum dicoccoides
GAATTTTATTTATAATTATCATAACAATATTTAAGGATGGCAAAATTTTCAGGTCTATAAACATCATCATCAAAAGCTTCATACTTTTCAAACAAAGATTCAATTTCATAAGCACCCTTAAAAGCAACAAATTCTTCTATACATTCCACATCATAGTAATCATATATATACCTTTAGCATAAGAAGCCAAGGTTTCATTATCATTAGATTCACATGAAAAGGGAAGATGTGGAGCATTCATCCTAGAGCAACAAGTAAAATCATATCTCTGACATAAATTCCAAGCATACCATTGCAACATTTCAATTTGATCCCATAAAAGTTTTCCCTTTTGATTCAAGCGATAATCCCTAAAGTATTCGCGTTGATACAACGTTACTCCCATTATCATGTTGAATGGGTTTTCTCAGGATTATCAAAGTAGTGCATAATATTTTTCACATAACGAGCATCGAGGGTTTTAGGAGGTTCCCCATCTCCATGAGCAGCAAGTACAACTAATATTTTTGGTGTTTTGTGTTCCATATCCATAACTAAAGATAGATAACAACTTAGTACAGGAAATAAAAACTACTTAGTGATAAAGCAAACAAGCACACACGAGAATATTCACCCCATGCTATTGCTCCCCGGCAACAGCGCCAGAAAAAGGTCTTGATAACCCACAAGTGTAGGGGATCAATTGTCCTCTTTGGATAACTAAGAGTGTCGAACCCAACGAGGAGCTAAAGGTAGAACAAATAT
>NC_041380.1:480260854-480263949 GCF_002162155.2 Triticum dicoccoides
CTCTTAAGTTTTATCGACCACCGATACAACTCTACGCACACTTGACGCTTGCTTTATAGGAAACAAGTATGAAACTATTTTGTAGGTGTGATTCTAGAACAACTTTGCAAAAATAAAACTAGAAGTACTTTGCAAGATAATAAAAGTTAGGTGTTTAGTAAAAGGGTTTGTGTCAACAAGAAAGTTATTTGTCCCTAGGCAATCGATAGCAAGTACCGGTAATCATTCTTGTAATTTTATATGAGGAAGAGGCATGAGCTAACATACTTTCTCTACTTGAATCATTTAGATACATTATAACCAAGCATCTTTCCAGCCTTCTCAGACCATTAGCCTTTGTAACCGTTGGATCGTCACTTGTATACATTCTTGGCCATCAGATTGGCTCTTAATCGCACCGTCCAGGCTTCACAGTCCTCACGAGTGCTAACTTTATCAGGTCGCTTCTCTGGTGGTTTTCTTGGGCGTCTAAGATTCAATTGGGCCCATGGGCCTGTACCAGGCTCCTATGGGACTGGGAAAACCTAAAACACAGGACGATCGCCCTGCTTTCGTTTCGCTCGCACCCTCGCGTGGCGGCGCCTCTCCATGACGCGAAGTTGCAGTTGCGGTTGACGCGCTCCCTGCGCCGCCCCACTTATCTGTGGTGGTCGAGCTTCCTCCAAGCTCTCTGACCCTAACACTCCATCCAACAGCAATTGGGGAAAATGAAGACCCTTCATTGCCACATATGTTCCTGTCCCGGCTGTCCATCGATTTGGAAGCAACGCGGCGGCTGTTCAACGACCTAGCAGCTGGAAGCACCGCCACCGCCCGATCCCAACGCGACACATGCAAGGTCACCCTTCCTCCCACCTCCTCCTGACCCAACCCATTGTGTCGCTCGTCCGCGCGCTCCTGATCTGGTCATTGTCCCGGGCTACGGATCGACCTCTACAGCGCTTAGCGATTGTGTTCCAGCCGGTATCCAGAGGTCACAACTTCCCCATGCCTCATGCTCTTTTCGGATGTTTTGAAATTGACATCTGGTTAATCTGTGAGTAGTTGATTTGAAGATCGGATTAACACTTGAGAAGCCCTAAAACAATTAGATTACAAATTTACAATGACGGTCATGGCTCATTCCCTCTCTATCTCTGCTCCTCCACTGTCTGTTCGCATGGTTGATTCAACACGGGATGGCTGCAGAGGCTGCAGCAAAGCACTCGAGAAACCATCCAATAGCGATGCAACAACCTCTTCTTTGTGCGATCTCTAATCATGTTGCCTGCCATGATGCTGACAGGTAACTTATATTCTATACAGGATTACACATGAATTTAGGAATATCCTTGCTATCTTGCATTCAGTTATTT
This sequence comes from Triticum dicoccoides, assembly GCF_002162155.2. NCBI lineage: Eukaryota > Viridiplantae > Streptophyta > Magnoliopsida > Poales > Poaceae > Triticum > Triticum dicoccoides. The sequence continues at coordinate 480,262,210 of NC_041380.1, forward strand.
TGTTTGTAGACTGAGAAAAACATGTGTCAATCTTTTCTTCTGTGAAGAACTGAGATGGTTTCCTCTATTTTTTTTGTAGAGTCAATGCAGTACGTGAAGTCTTTTTTCAAAGGCATTAACCAACAGAGGGAGTCTTCAGTTTAGCACTTGTCTAATCTGACTTATGCCACCACAGTAGCAATGGAGTACTCGTAATCGTACTGTTACTGAGGGACATTCGCTATAGGGAAGATTAAGATAAATTGATGCATAGCCACAAGGTCTAATATGCTTTAGTTTGGCTGATAAGTGACAAATTTTAATGCATAGAGCATGTATGCTAGGTCCAAACACCCCAAAATATATCTTCTGCAACAATTAAATTTTTTATGTAGCTCACAGCTTGGTATTATCACCGTCACTTCAGATATACATGTACTCAAATATTGTGTTGATTATTGATTTTTTTTACTGATCAGTGGTGCAAAAGAAGCTCAAGCTTGAGTTGTAACTATCAAAGCATGATACATGGCATGAGAAATTTCTATCTAATGTAAGCACTTGATTTCTGAATTCTGACCCATTGCACACCAGTAATAGAGTCATTTAGATTAACAGAGTGAATACTCATATTGATGAGTTGATTTTCGTAAATTCTATACAGTTATGCACAACTTATAGCCCATGAATGACACACTTTGTTTCAACATGTAAATGTTGTTATCCCCTGGTTAATATAGTTTTAGAGTTACGAGTTTACCATTGCTCTGCTTTTAGGCAGAGAATAGTTGCATAGTGTTTTCATAGTCCATAGAGATCTTTCTTTAATTATTTATTATCAGTTCATCTTCACATTTCTGAAAGTTCTTTATATAGTTCTGAAAGTGTGGATCCTTAGAGAATGAGACCGTCTCTCGATTCTAATCCTTTTTTTGGTTGATGGAGTTCTCAAAATATTTACTACAGGAGGGTGACAATGCAAATATACTCTTCAAGCTAATTAGGTGCGAGCTCCATCTCTGTCTTACAGGGATTGGTAAGGCCCGGATACTTTGTAAGAATAGATAACTCTTCTTGGCTTTGTTCTTCCCTGCGATATTGCTATTAACACTTTAAAATCATTTGAGACAAGTAAAACTACATTAGTCTATAATTGTTGAGTTGGAATGGACAAAATATATATGCCTGATCCATGAATCATGTAAAATGACATTTGTTGATCCTGCATTCTGCTATTCGAGATCATCTGGAAATAAAGTGCCATAGCCAAATAATGATAATTTTCAAACCTTATTTAATTCCTTCTGCCCATAAACCATTGGGATTTAAAGTGGGTCAGGATTAAATGACACATTCCATGGTTATGTCGAAGTGTTGGATCTCGATTTTGATCCATTCGATTAGGAAAATTCAGCCTAACAACTTATCCATGGGTCCACTCTTGCAAGTCGCAACTTCAATCCAACTTAGGAATCATACATCCGCTTTCACATTTCTTTGATCGATCTACCGTTGAAGTTGAACCAATGCGAATATGGTTGCTTGTCATCTATACATGGAAAGACAGTACAACTGAATTGCTTCTATCTATCTTAGTATTTATAGTTCTGCTATACTGTATATTTGTGTATGGGACGAGTCATTAGGATTATTGTGTGACTGGCAATCTTTGGTTTCATGTATTTCCCAAGCAACCACGTCGTTCACAAATCCTCACTAAATGGCGAGACATTAAACAGAATACTCCTAAATTCAGGCTAT
>NC_041380.1:480371447-480372547 GCF_002162155.2 Triticum dicoccoides
GGTGTATTATTTGAGCGAGGTGCTGTCCGCCTCAAAGCAGAACTACCCGCACTACCAGAAGATGTGTTACGGCGTGTACTTCACCGCCAAGAAGCTGAAGCCCTATTTTCAAGAGCATCCCATCACGGTCGTATGCACCGCCCCGCTAGCCGAGATCATAGGCAGCCGGGACGCATCCAGCCGGGTGGCGAAATGGGCCATCGAGCTGGCCCCCTACACGATCTTCTACCAGCCCCGCACTGCCATCAAGTCCCAAGCACTGGCCGACTTCCTCGTCGACTGGGCCGAGACCCAGTACCTGCCGCCGGCTCCCGCCTCCACCCATTGGCGCATGCACTTCGACGGGTCCAAGATGCGCACCGGCTTGGGAGCCGGCGTCGTCCTTACCTCTTTGAAAGGCGACAAGCTCAGATACACGCTACAGATCCAGTTTGCCGCCTCCAACAATGTGGCCGAGTACGAGGCGCTCATACACGGGCTCCGGCTTGCCAAAGAACTTGGCATTCGCCGGATCCTATGTTATGGCGACTCAAACCTAGTGGTCCAGCAATCATCCGGCGACTGGGACGCCAAGGACGCGAATATGGTGAGCTAACGCTTCCTGGTCCAACAACTCAGCGAATACTTTGAAGGATGCGAGTTCCTCCACGTACCACAAGCCGACAACGAGCCAGCCGATGCCCTGGCTCGAATAGGCTCCACCCGGCAAGCAATTCCAACCGGCGTCGCTCTACAACGCCTCCTCAAGCCATCTATCAAGCCGTCTCCAGAGTCTGATTCCATCTTCGTGCCGCCTGACCCCGATGCGGCCGGGTCCGGCTCGAAGAACCAAGTAGGCGACCCCAAGACTCCCGTAGCCGGCCCGGCGACTTCGGCAGCCGGCTCGGGGACTTCGGCAGCCGGCTCAGGGACTGCGGTAGCCGGCCCGAGGACTGCACCAGCACAACAGCCAGCGGCCGACTCCAGCACCTCATCACCCAGCCCGCCCACCCTGGTGGCAGTAGCCACATTGGCAGTAGAAGAAGTCGCGGCTCCATCATGGGCTCAGTCCATCATCAACTTCCTAGTCAACCAAGACCTGCCAGCTAACGAAACAGAAG
>NC_041380.1:480373825-480374552 GCF_002162155.2 Triticum dicoccoides
AGGCCGACGAGCCAGACTGGTTGGTGGAGACGGTCGTGCCGGCTGAAGGAGCGGCCGGCTGGCGAACTTCGGCTTTGTCGCCGCCTCCCGCAGAGGGCGCGCTTCCACGCGCCTCGTTGCTGGAGGCACGGTCGGCCTGAGGTCGGCCAGTTGTTCCACCAGCCGGCTCGACGTCTTCGCCGTCCTCCTCTTCGTCATCCTCGCCTTCGTCGCTGGAGGCAATCTCCTCCGCCGAGTCCTCGCCCACCGCTGGGTTCAGCCCGAACCACTCCTCCGGCTGAGCAACACCGTCATCATCGATTTCGGGTGCGAAAACGCTGATGTCGGTGCACTCGGTGATCGTCGAAGCTCGCTGGGCGATAGCCGGCCTCACCTCCTCCAGCTCCGCGTCGGCCTCCATCCGCCAAGTGCGCAGCTGGTCCAGGCTCAGCCCTGGATACCAAGCCCGAACGAACTCCAATGCCCGCCCGGCTACGAGGCGGGCCGCCGACGCCTTCCAAGCCTCAAAGCGACCAACTGCGACCTCCAGCCAGTCGGCAGTTCGGCTTGGGGTGCGGGGGATCGTCTCGCCGGGTCGGAGGGCGGCCAACACTTGCGCCCCGGCACGTTGGAGCCGGCGAAGCATCCAATGAGCCGGCTGCAACCGCGCCTGGACAGCCAGGAGCTGCTCCTCAAGTGTCCGGTTCGCATCCTGTGCGATGTTGGCCCCCGCCTGACGACGCACCTC
>NC_041380.1:480374636-480379662 GCF_002162155.2 Triticum dicoccoides
GATGGGCCTCAATGCTTTGGGCGGCGAAGGCAGAGTAGCCGGGGAAGTAGTCTGCACCAAAAAACAAGCAACAGCTCAAGATAAGCCAAAAACCCAGGCGGCAAGGGGCAGGGGAGGGCCGAGGAAGGCGGCTTACCATCGATCAAATCCTCGATCCGGCCGAAGCCTTCATCCAGGGCTCACCGGGTCTCAGACCAGCTCGCCGCCTCAGTCTCATACTCCGCCTTCAAGGCGGCTTCGCTTTCCTGCGCCGCCTGCAGGGCCGCTTTGTGGCTCTCCTCTTGGTCGGCCAGCTTCCTGGCTAGGCGATCCCGTTCCTGGACCAAGGCGGCGTACTCGGCCTCCATGGTATGAAGGGCGGCTTTCGCTTCGCCGAGCTCCTTCCTCAAGTCGGCGTTGGCCCCTGAAGAAAAAGAAAAAGAAAAACCAATAAGGAAAGAGTCGTCAAGAAAGATTCCACCCAACTACGCAGCAGTCGGCCCGAATCTCGGGGACTACACCCAGTGGGTGCGCTGACGCGCCCCCGCAGCAGACAGACAAGATCGAGTACTTACTTCGGCTGTCGACCAGGTCGTCGGTCCTCCGGCTCAACTCCCGAGCCTGGGAGTTGAAGGCGGCAGCACGAAGGTTGTGATATTCCTGAAAGTTCAGAAAAAAGCAAAGTAAGGTAGCCGTCGAGAAAGATCCGACCCGACTACGCAGCAGTCGGCCCGAATCTCGGGGACTACACCCAGTGGGTGCGCTGACGCACCCCCACGGAAGAAATTAAGAAAGCAAAGCAGCCAAGAATGAAGGACTCACCCGGATAGTGGCTCGCGTTGACAAGAACTCCTGGGTGAACTGTTGCAGCAGGGCGGCCTGAGCTTGCAGCCGGCTCCGGACCCCTTGAGCCGCCACATTCAGCTCGCCAGTCCCCCCGCTGGGAGTCCACTCGGACGTGGCAGTGCTGGCCGCCTCCAGATCTTCCACCGACTGGCCTGCGCCCGATACTCGGCGCAACTCCGGCGGAGCGGCGCCTCCCCCTGCGCGCCGGCTCGTCGCCGGCTGCACCTCGAGGCCGGCTCTGTTCTCTAGCTCACCTCCGGACGGCCCCTCTGGCGCCGCTGACGATTGGCCGCATTGGCCCGCTCCGGTTGGCACTGCTGGCGGCGCTCTCCTCGCGAAGGCCACGGGGTCCTCCCCCCTCTCCATCAGCGGTGGGTCTTGGACGATCTCCTCCGCCAAGGGCAATGGGTTGTCAGGGGCTATGGCTCGGAGAGGAATGGCGAGCAGCGGAGGCTGGTTGCGCGAGCTTTCCACCTCCGTCTCCGCGGTAGCCGCCTCCGTCTGGGCCTTGGCTGCCGCGTCGGCCTGCTCCCTCGCCGCCTGGGCGGCCGCCTTTTCCGCCGCCTCGCGCTCCTCCCGCGCTTCGCGGGCGTTCCGCTTTGTGGCCTCCCTGAGATCGGCGCGGGGGTCCACGCGGTGGGAGCTCGAAGACACTCCAGCCGGCCCCACGACGGAGCCGCCCGGACCCCACTCAAGGGAAAGCGGCGCCCTGTCCAGCAAGCGAGAAAAAGTTAAGAAGAATATTCGAAGAGAAAGAGAATGATGACGAGCATGCGGCAAGGCAATTGAAGACTTACGCTGAGACCTCTGAGGCTGCTTCACCGCCTTGCGGAAGCGGGCCGCTTTCGCAGCCGCCTCGTCTCGCTTGGTCGCCGCGGTGGAGGCTTTGGACTTCTTCGGCCGACTGCCGAAGAGGCCTTAAGCGGCCCGGCGCTTCTGTGCGCCGCCGCCGGCAGCCGGCGTGATAGACGAGCCCGCGCCCTGATGGTCGGCCGCCGGCTGGCGACGCGGGGCGACTTCGGCTTCGAAATCATCCGGCCAGTCCTCGAAGCTCGCGGTGAACCTTGAGCCTCCGGGCTCGGCGTTGTCCCCCACGACGGCGTCTTCCATGGCGGCCGCCCCCAAGTTCGGGTCGTCAACGTCGTCCACCGTGCGGTCGGGGGCATACTGGCGTTCAATCCCTGCCGCCCCGGCCGGCAGTGCAAGAAGAGGGTTCTGCTCAAAGGAACCGACTGGTCAGAGGCCGGCCGTCATGAAGCCGGCTGACAACAAAAAGATGATAGAGAGAGAAGCTTACCACGGGAGGAGGATTGGCGCGAGAATACGGTACCTTGCCGTATTGCCAGTCCCCGGCGAGCTTGCAGTTGGCGATGTAATTAACCATGAGCGCCACCTCCGTGTGGGGCATTTCCCATGTGCTCAGCCGGCTTGGGTCGAAGCGGCCGCTCATCTGACACATCATATGGGGCCGGCTTTGGAGAGGAAGAATCCGGCGCTCCACAAAGGCGGCCACCAAGTCGGCCCCGTGCAGGCCTTCCGACTGGATTGTCACCCGAAGCCGGGAGATGGCGGCGTTCCCGGCCGGAGATAGTGACCCGGACCAGAAACTCCACAAGGGCTGCCTCCCAGCCGGCAGGCCGGCTACGTAAGCCGGCAGGTTGATGTAGTCTCCTTGCTCGGCGACGTTCTTCACGTAGAAATATGATCTCTGCCAGACCTTCACCGACTGGATTAGGGGGATGGACGGGAACGGATTGTTCTCGCTCGCCCTCCTCATGGCGATGAAGGCCCCGTAGGGGGCGGGCACGCCGGCGACGACGGTGCCGAGTTTGCTCTGGAAGAACTCTCCCCAGAGCTCCAGCGTGGGGAGCAGCCCCAAGAAGCCTTCACAGAGGGAGACGAAGGCCGACAGCAGCATCACCGCATTGGGCGTGAGGTGATGCGGCTGGAGGTTGTAGAACTCCAGGAAGGAGCGCAGAAATCCGCTCGCCGAAAGGCTGAAGCCGCGTAGGCAGTGCGAGCGGAAGACGACCCGCTCGCCCTCCTTCGGTGCCGACGAGATCTCCTTCTCCGGCGCCAGGCGGACCTGTACGAGATCGGCGCCGGGCAGGCGCCGAGTCTGGCGGAGGAACTCCACATGGTCTTCATGGACGTTGGAGCCGTCCCACGAGCTTGACAACTCCATGGGAGCAGGACGATGTGGGGGTGCTGTGATGGGAAGTTGCGACGGCAGCGAGAGGAAGAAACGAGGATTAGGAGGGGCAGAGCGAGAAAGAGCGTGCGAACCTCTGTCGCTCTCCCTCCTCCCCCTACTTATAGGCTCACGTGGCGGAGCCGAGGAGGCGCGGCGTGGGGAAGCGTGGGGATCGATCGTGCCCACTCCCCACGTCCCGCGATTATTGAGCTTTAACGGCGAAACAAAACTGCATCGAGAAGGCGAGCGGCCGCTGTGGGCCACGGAAGATCCGCGCCCGGACCAAGGCTCGCGAGTGGCGGGCCCAGGCCTGCGGCGGCGTCCCGTCGTGCGCGTGCGCTCGCGGGATCTCGCTGCCACGTGGCCGCGGGAGGGCCCGTGGTCAGCACGCAGGTCCCCCCTCCTCCCGCCTACAAGACGCGGGGCTCTCTGAAGTCGGCATACGCCCGCAAAGCCGGCTCTTCAAGATGGGAAGCTGACCAAGCTTCTCGTCCCCCTGCTCGCCTCGGAGCTCGATCAGCTTCGGGGACTACTGTCGGAGTAAATAGCCATGGGTAGCCCAGCCGGCTTCCCCTGGCCCTTCCGAAAAAGTTACGAGCCCGCCCGGCTCTCAAGAATCCAAGACATGGGGCCGCCTTCCCCTTGCTGGCTGCCACCCAGGCCGGCTTTCGGAAGGCGGTCCGACTTTAGCCCTCATGAGAAGGCCGACTCCAAGAAGCCGGCCATGAGAAGGCCGACTCCAAGAAGCCGGCTCCCATAAAGCGGACGAGACCGTACCCTCAAAGCTTGCACCCACCTAACGGCGGAGCGACGGGGCGTGGCTACAGTGAAGCCTGCCACCCCCGAATCCCGGAGCACGCCTGGCGCAGTGCACCGTACGGGGTAGGCATGACCCGTCCGGCGCGACACTGTTGCCATGTTGACCCTGGCATCACCCACGACGGGCCGCTAACGTGGCCCACAGACGTTGGGCCCTTTTGAGCAGAGAGACGCCCTAAGGTGGCCACGCCTCCAACCAGTCGGCCCAAGACAGAGCCGGCTCCCCGCAGCCGGCTTGCCGCCTCCCTCGAAGAAGACGCCCCATTAAGGAGACAAGACGCGGTGAGGCTACAGCGATCGCCTGACAGGCGGCGGTACTGTAGCCGCGCTTACCACGACGAAGCCCATGTCAACAAGATGGAGCCACAGTAACCCACCGCCGACCAGGCCCTGGACAGTGGGGCCTGCCTGTCGACCAAGGGGCCGGCAGCCGGCGGGACCCACCAGTCGGCGGGCCCCAGCAGCCGGCGCAGAAGCCGGCGAGCGCAGTCACAGACGGCTGGGCCCTGTGCCCAGTCGGATTACCATTGTACCCCCGGGAGGTAGGCCTATATAAACCCCCCGGAGCACCCATGCAAAGGGTTCGATCCTCTGCTAGTTCTAGACACCATACAAGGAGAAGAAGCAGGCTAGACGTGCCCATCTTCCTCCTCCCACCAAACAGCTCAAGGAGCGTTGTGTAGCTACTTGATTCATCTAGTGAACATGCGGAGACCCCGCCGAGCAGCAGTAGGGGTATTATCTCCACGGAGAGCCCCGAAGCTGGGTAAGATCCGCCGGCGTGCATGTCTTCGCCTTATCCCGTTTCCAGGCACCGGCAATGTCTTACTGGCTCCCACAATGATAAGCCACCCGTTATCATATGTCGCACCTACCACCCGACATGAAGTGCAATGAGCATTCTATAAATCAACTATGGACTATCATACCATCATGGTGCATAAAACAAAAATGGAAAAACTAAATGCAACAGACGCTCCAAGATTTGCACATATCACATGAATGAAACGAAACCGAAAACATACAGATACTTGTTGAAGAAAGATGGGATGCCTTCTCGGGCATCCCCAAGCTTAGACGCTTGAGTATCCTTCAATATTTACTTGGGGTGCCTTGGGAATCCCCAAGCTTGAGCTCTTTCCTCTCCTCCTTCTCCTCATATCGGGCCTCCTCGATCTTTGACCACTT
>NC_041380.1:480379672-480426114 GCF_002162155.2 Triticum dicoccoides
ATCCACACAAAACTCAACAGAAAGTTTGGTAAGATCTGTTAGTATAATAAATCAAATCACTACTCTAAGTACTGTTGCAAACAAATAATATTTTGTTTTTGCATTGTATCTACTGTAATATAACTTTTCCATGGCTTAATCCACTAATAGAAATCGATAGTTTCATCAAAACAAGCAAACAATTCATCAAAAACAGAATATGTCTTAAACAGGACAGTCTGTAGTAATCTGAACATTCACCATACTTCTGGTACTCCAAAAATTCTAAAATAATTAGGAAAAATAAACTATTTGTATAGAAAGACAGTGCAAAAAGTTTCAGAACCATTTGACATTCTGGTAAAAAAAAGTAAAATCGCGCACTACAGGCAAAGTTTCTGTTTTGCACCGCACAAACCAACAAGCAATGTAAACATCCTAAAGGCGAATCTAGGCACATTATTTTTATAATACAATGGAATTGTACAAGGGGATAATTAATTTTGTTGAAAAGTTTCTGTAATCAAGATTCACAAAGTTTCCATGAGCATGAACAAAGTTCAAGGAGCTCCCCCACTTCAACAATGCTTGTCTCTCTCACTTTCACTTTCCTTTTTGAAAAGTTTTGGGTTCCCCTCTTTATTTTTTTTGTTTTGAAACTTTATAAAATCACTCAACAGAACTAAACGACTCTCTAAAACTTCCGGGTTGTCTCCCTAGCAGCGCTTTCATTAAATCCATTAAGCTAGGCATAAAGTGCTCAAGTAATGAATCCACCCGGATCCCAAGGTATATCAAAGCCAATTTGAATCAACAATGATTTAGCATTTAGTAGTGAGGAAAAAGCAACATATATCAAGCAATGGCGAAGTCTAACTCTCTTCCTATGCATCGGCATGTCATATAAGAACAATTCATGCACATCAAGTAAAGGCCAATACATAGCATAAGCAGTTTCTTGCAATTTTTTCGTGTTGGAAGCATAGAGAGGTGGAGATATAGTTCCTCTCTCATAATAATTTCAAGTAGGAGCAGCAAGCACATGCATATTATGTTCATCAAAATCATCATGTGTAGTGGTAGAACGCAACCCATCAATATAATCCTTAATAAGAGCAAACTTCTCCGATATAGTGTAGTTTGGAGAATTCAAAAAGATAACAGGACTATCATGTGTGGGTGCAATAGCAACAATTTCAATCTTAACATAAGGAACTATAGCAAGTTCATCTCCATAAGCATCATTCATATTGGCATCATAGCCACAAGCATAGCAAGCATCATCAAAAAGGGATATTTCAAATGAATCAATGGGATCATGGCAATTATCATGGCATTCATCCTTCGGTAAGCACGAAGGGAAATTAAATAATGTATGAGTTGAAGAGTTACTCTCATTAGAAGTTGGGCATGAGTAGCTAATCCGATCTTCCTCCTTTTGTTCTTCGCTCTCCTCATCATCTTTTTCATCCAATGAGCTCACAGTTTCATCAATTTCTTCTTCCAGACTCCTGCAAAATATTAGTCTCTTCTCGGACAGCAGAGATTTTCTCAGTAAATTCATCAATATCGGAATTTTATTTATAATTATCATAACAATATTTAAGGATGGCAAAATTTTCAGGTCTATAAACATCATCATCAAAAGCTTCATACTTTTCAAACAAAGATTCAATTTCATAAGCACCCTTAAAAGCAACAAATTCTTCTATACATTCCACATCATAGTAATCATATATATACCTTTAGCATAAGAAGCCAAGGTTTCATTATCATTAGATTCACATGAAAAGGGAAGATGTGGAGCATTCATCCTAGAGCAACAAGTAAAATCATATCTCTGACATAAATTCCAAGCATACCATTGCAACATTTCAATTTGATCCCATAAAAGTTTTCCCTTTTGATTCAAGCGATAATCCCTAAAGTATTCGCGTTGATACAACGTTACTCCCATTATCATGTTGAATGGGTTTTCTCAGGATTATCAAAGTAGTGCATAATATTTTTCACATAACGAGCATCGAGGGTTTTAGGAGGTTCCCCATCTCCATGAGCAGCAAGTACAACTAATATTTTTGGTGTTTTGTGTTCCATATCCATAACTAAAGATAGATAACAACTTAGTACAGGAAATAAAAACTACTTAGTGATAAAGCAAACAAGCACACACGAGAATATTCACCCCATGCTATTGCTCCCCGGCAACAGCGCCAGAAAAAGGTCTTGATAACCCACAAGTGTAGGGGATCAATTGTCCTCTTTGGATAACTAAGAGTGTCGAACCCAACGAGGAGCTAAAGGTAGAACAAATATACTCTTAAGTTTTATCGACCACCGATACAACTCTACGCACACTTGACGCTTGCTTTATAGGAAACAAGTATGAAACTATTTTGTAGGTGTGATTCTAGAACAACTTTGCAAAAATAAAACTAGAAGTACTTTGCAAGATAATAAAAGTTAGGTGTTTAGTAAAAGGGTTTGTGTCAACAAGAAAGTTATTTGTCCCTAGGCAATCGATAGCAAGTACCGGTAATCATTCTTGTAATTTTATATGAGGAAGAGGCATGAGCTAACATACTTTCTCTACTTGAATCATTTAGATACATTATAACCAAGCATCTTTCCAGCCTTCTCAGACCATTAGCCTTTGTAACCGTTGGATCGTCACTTGTATACATTCTTGGCCATCAGATTGGCTCTTAATCGCACCGTCCAGGCTTCACAGTCCTCACGAGTGCTAACTTTATCAGGTCGCTTCTCTGGTGGTTTTCTTGGGCGTCTAAGATTCAATTGGGCCCATGGGCCTGTACCAGGCTCCTATGGGACTGGGAAAACCTAAAACACAGGACGATCGCCCTGCTTTCGTTTCGCTCGCACCCTCGCGTGGCGGCGCCTCTCCATGACGCGAAGTTGCAGTTGCGGTTGACGCGCTCCCTGCGCCGCCCCACTTATCTGTGGTGGTCGAGCTTCCTCCAAGCTCTCTGACCCTAACACTCCATCCAACAGCAATTGGGGAAAATGAAGACCCTTCATTGCCACATATGTTCCTGTCCCGGCTGTCCATCGATTTGGAAGCAACGCGGCGGCTGTTCAACGACCTAGCAGCTGGAAGCACCGCCACCGCCCGATCCCAACGCGACACATGCAAGGTCACCCTTCCTCCCACCTCCTCCTGACCCAACCCATTGTGTCGCTCGTCCGCGCGCTCCTGATCTGGTCATTGTCCCGGGCTACGGATCGACCTCTACAGCGCTTAGCGATTGTGTTCCAGACGGTATCCAGAGGTCACAACTTCCCCATGCCTCATGCTCTTTTCGGATGTTTTGAAATTGACATCTGGTTAATCTGTGAGTAGTTGATTTGAAGATCGGATTAACACTTGAGAAGCCCTAAAACAATTAGATTACAAATTTACAATGACGGTCATGGCTCATTCCCTCTCTATCTCTGCTCCTCCACTGTCTGTTCGCATGGTTGATTCAACACGGGATGGCTGCAGAGGCTGCAGCAAAGCACTCGAGAAACCATCCAATAGCGATGCAACAACCTCTTCTTTGTGCGATCTCTAATCATGTTGTCTGCCATGATGCTGACAGGTAACTTATATTCTATACAGGATTACACATGAATTTAGGAATATCCTTGCTATCTTGCATTCAGTTATTTTGTTTGTAGACTGAGAAAAACATGTGTCAATCTTTTCTTCTGTGAAGAACTGAGATGGTTTCCTCTAATTTTTTTTTGTAGAGTCAATGCAGTACGTGAAGTCTTTTTTCAAAGGCATTAACCAACAGAGGGAGTCTTCAGTTTAGCACTTGTCTAATCTGACTTATGCCACCACAGTAGCAATGGAGTACTCGTAATCGTACTGTTACTGAGGGACATTCGCTATAGGGAAGATTAAGATAAATTGATGCATAGCCACAAGGTCTAATATGCTTTAGTTTGGCTGATAAGTGACAAATTTTAATGCATAGAGCATGTATGCTAGGTCCAAACACCCCAAAATATATCTTCTGCAACAATTAAATTTTTTATGTAGCTCACAGCTTGGTATTATCACCGTCACTTCAGATATACATGTACTCAAATATTGTGTTGATTATTGATTTTTTTTTACTGATCAGTGGTGCAAAAGAAGCTCAAGCTTGAGTTGTAACTATCAAAGCATGATACATGGCATGAGAAATTTCTATCTAATGTAAGCACTTGATTTCTGAATTCTGACCCATTGCACACCAGTAATAGAGTCATTTAGATTAACAGAGTGAATACTCATATTGATGAGTTGATTTTCGTAAATTCTATACAGTTATGCACAACTTATAGCCCATGAATGACACACTTTGTTTCAACATGTAAATGTTGTTATCCCCTGGTTAATATAGTTTTAGAGTTACGAGTTTACCATTGCTCTGCTTTTAGGCAGAGAATAGTTGCATAGTGTTTTCATAGTCCATAGAGATCTTTCTTTAATTATTTATTATCAGTTCATCTTCACATTTCTGAAAGTTCTTTATATAGTTCTGAAAGTGTGGATCCTTAGAGAATGAGACCGTCTCTCGATTCTAATCCTTTTTTTGGTTGATGGAGTTCTCAAAATATTTACTACAGGAGGGTGACAATGCAAATATACTCTTCAAGCTAATTAGGTGCGAGCTCCATCTCTGTCTTACAGGGATTGGTAAGGCCCGGATACTTTGTAAGAATAGATAACTCTTCTTGGCTTTGTTCTTCCCTGCGATATTGCTATTAATACTTTAAAATCATTTGAGCCAAGTAAAACTACATTAGTCTATAATTGTTGAGTTGGAATGGACAAAATATATATGCCTGATCCATGAATCATGTAAAATGACATTTGTTGATCCTGCATTCTGCTATTCGAGATCATCTGGAAATAAAGTGCCATAGCCAAATAATTATAATTTTCAAACCTTATTTAATTCCTTCTGCCCATAAACCATTGGGATTTAAAGTGGGTCAGGATTAAATGACACATTCCATGGTTATGTCGAAGTGTTGGATCTCGATTTTGATCCATTCGATTAGGAAAATTCAGCCTAACAACTTATCCATGGGTCCACTCTTGCAAGTCGCAACTTCAATCCAACTTAGGAATCATACATCCGCTTTCACATTTCTTTGATCGATCTACCGTTGAAGTTGAACCAATGCGAATATGGTTGCTTGTCATCTATACATGGAAAGACAGTACAACTGAATTGCTTCTATCTATCTTAGTATTTATAGTTCTGCTATACTGTATATTTGTGTATGGGACGAGTCATTAGGATTATTGTGTGACTGGCAATCTTTGGTTTCATGTATTTCCCAAGCAACCACGTCGTTCACAAATCCTCACTAAATGGCGAGACATTAAACAGAATACTCCTAAATTCAGGCTATTAGCCAAAATTCCCCACTATATTATCACTTTATGCGAACACAACCTTCATTTTGTATGCCTTCATATATTTGTAGATGTGCCTAATATTTTATAGTCAAAATAGATGGGCGCGGCAACGCGCGCCAATCATGATCCAGTATGCAATTATGATTGGAACTCTAGCAAGCATCCGCAACTACTAAAGATCATTAAGGTCGTGAAACCCAACCACAGCATTAAGTGTCAAGTCCTCTTTACTCCCATACATCATAACCCACCTATCCGCGTTTAGGATGCTGCCACCCCCGCGACACTCACAATAAGCAAACCATGAACATATTGCAACACCCTATAGCAAGGGCCCCTCACGTTTGCGCGAGATGGAGGGCACCGTAGGATAGCACCATAAATAAAATATACAATCATACCAACCAAGATCACGATTAACCCACAGGACAAAACGGATCTACTCAAACATCATAGGATAACCATAGATCATTGCAAAACAATATATGGAGTTGAGAACCATGTTTAAGTAGAGATTACAGCAGGGAGAAGAAGTTTTACACCGCTGCATAGAGGGGGAGAAAGTTGGTGTTGACGATAGCAAGATTGTTGATGTAGATCGTCGTCCCGATCATTGCCCCAGTGGCACTCCAGCGCCACCGGAAGCAAGGGGGAGAGAGCCCCCTCCTTCTTCTTCCTTGCCCCCCCCTAGGTGGGAGGAGAGTTTCCCCTCTGTTCCTTGGTCTCCATGGCGGCGGAGGGGCAGGAGCCCCTCCGAGATTGGATCTCCCTCTCTGTTCTCTTCTGTTTCGCCTTCTCAGATCTGGCCGAAAACCGTTTCTTATATTCCCGGAGATCCGTAACTCCGATTGCGCTGAGATTTTAACACAATTTTTTTTCCGCATATAAGCTTCCTTGTGCCCGAAGTAGAGCCCGAACTGACGTATGAGGTGAGCACAACCCACCACGGCACACCTGGCCCCGGGACCGCCCCCTGGTGGGTTGTGCCCACCACGGGCCTCCGTTTGCGGTGATTCCAACTCTCAAAAATCACATATATTCCAAAATAATTCTCCGTGAAATTTTATTGCATTTGGACTTCGTTTGGTATGGATACTCTACGATATAAAAAACATGCAGAAAACAAGAACTAGCACTGGGCACTGGATCAATAGGTTAGTCCAATAAATCATATAAAAAGTTGCCAAAATTATGTGAAAGTGGTATAATATTGGCATGAAACAATCAAAAATTAAGGATACGACGGAGACGTATCACTGGTATATGGGGTGTTCATGGCTAGTCGTAAGCTGAAACAATATTTCTTTGGGACATTTACATATATGCCCCTAACTGGATCCCACTACTCAGATTTGCCCCTAATTTCGAAGGGTGCTCAAATTTGCCCCTCTGCCGTCAATTCCACTTATAGAAATGCCCCTCCGTGTCGTTTCCGTCCGGTCAAGGTTGTTTGACCGCTACCTTGCCGTCAGTTTAACATATTTGCCCCTCTGTCCAATCTTATCTGTTCGACCCGCAAATCTTATCTCTTTCATTCTCTCGCTCGACCCACATGCTCTCTCTTCTCTCTTCCCCCAAATCGCAGCGTGACCCTAACCCTAACCCTAGCGCCTTCGATCTCTGGCCATCACAGCTCCAGATCAATGCCAGTCGCGGGGGAGATTCCATTGGTCTGACTCCTTATGCTGATGTGCTGCGGAGGGAGGGAGACGGTGCTCGCGGTGGTGGCGGCCAACAAGGGAGCGGGAGCACAACGCTAGCGATGGATGCAGCGCTTGGGTAAATTCTTTCTTTCAGATCTGAAGCATGTTCTTTGTTCTATTTAGTTATTGGACTTGGATTTGTTGGTTGTTGCGTTCGTAGTGCTCATTTGGTGTGTCTATCCCTGTTTTCCATGATTATCCATAGGTCGGGACATATTTGTCTGGATTGTAGGATGCAAACGACACTGCTAGTTCCTACTGGTACAAAAGCAGTGGAAACAGGGTTCTCATTTCCTTTGGTTGTGGAGCCCATAGTGAAGTTTGAACAATTTAGATCTCAGATTTTTTCTAAATACCCCTGGGGAGTGCATGATGCGGTAGAATTCAGGTACTGGGACATTGATAGTGCTGTTTGGGTCCCAGTCCAATGTGATGATGAGCTAGGAAAAATGTTTACAACACATGCTTGGGTCCCAGTCAAATTAGAGATCAATGTTATATAGAGAAAAAGAGGACAGAAACAGAACTGTCAATCATCTACTAGTTCTAGAGGCAGGAACAGTCAATCCAGGGGGAGAAAAAGAACTGTTAATAGTTCACAGCCTGAGTCTAGTAAGAGCAGAGTTGCTGATGTAGGAGAGAGCTCTATGCAGGTACCAGGAACACCAACAGTGCAACTTCCTAAACATGCAGGTCCTACTAGTAGCATAGATTCTGGTGATCCAAATATTGAAGAGGGACTTCCTGATGATTGGCCTACAGATGATGAGGATGAAAGGCTTTTCCCACAGTTTGTTACAAGGCAGAGGCCCAAAAAGAAAGATGAGGAGGGGGAGGACATGGATTATATTCCACCACCAGAAGGAATGTTTGATGAGCCAGGTGAAGATGAGTTGGAGGAGGACATGGACATGGGATACAGTGAGGATTCAGATGATGCAAGGCCATATGTGCAGTACAACAGAGATGATCCTTCTCTAAAAGAAGGAACTGTATTTTCCAGTGTTTTACATTGTAGGAATGCACTAGCCACTTTCTCAATAAAGACTCAAAGTGAAATTGTAATAGACAAAAGTGATCCTACCAGATTGACTGTTCATTGTGCTTATAAGAGGTGTAGGTGGAGGATGCATGCCTCTTTAACGAGGAATAGCACATTATTTCAGGTATTAACTTAAGTTAGTAACACTGGATGCATGCATAGTTACATGGAAATTTTATTTCACTTGTCTATTGCACCACATATGTCCTAACATGTATTTCAACTTTCATAATTGCAGGTCAAAGTGAACAAGACTGCTCATACTTGTCCAAGTGTCAACAGAAGGAAAAGACTGAAGTCAGCTAAGAGCAGATGGGTTGGTGATGCTGTGAAGAACTGGGTTTTAGAGGATTCTGAGATTGGAGTTAGACAGTTGCAGAAGAACCTAAAGAAGAAGTATGGCCTGGAGGTGCCATACATGAGAGTGTTCTATGGGAAACAAATGGCACTTGACAACATCTATGGTAAGTGGACCGACTCATTTCAACTGTTGTATACTTTCAAGGCAGAAGTTGAGAAAGCATCTCCTGGCAGTGTTGTAAACATTGATAAGCACACTGTAGAGTACAAAATAAATGGAAAAGGTAGACAAAAAGAGTGCTTTAGGAGAGTGTTTGTTTCTTTCAAAGCATGCTGGCAAGGATTTGTGGATGGATGTAGGCCTTATCTTGCAGTAGATGGCACAGCTTTAAATGGCATATATAGAGGGCAACTTATCAGTGCATGTGCAGTGGATGCTTGCAACTGGATCTTCCCAGTAGCATTTGGAGTTTTTGAGTCTGAAAATATAGAAAGTTGGACCTGGTTTTTTCATAATTTAAAAAACCTAATAGGGCATCCACCAAGTCTTGTTATCCACAGTGATGCATGCAAAGGACTAGAAACTGATGTAGAAGATGTATTCACAGGAGTGGAGCACAGAGAATGCATGAGGCATTTGGCACCCAATTTTTCCAAAAAAATTAGAGGTAAATTTTTTGATGAAAATTTATGGCCTTGTTCATTGACATATAGTATGAAAAAACACAATTACCATCTTAGACAGTTGTACAGCAAGCTTGGTGTGAAAGAGTACTTAGAGGAGCATCACACCAAGCTATGGGCCAGGGCCCTCTTCAATGAAATTTGCAAAGTTGATTATGTGAACAAAAATCTAGGTGAGTCATTCAATTCCAAAATTAGGATGTGGAAGGGAGTACACATTGTGGACTTGCTTGACAAAATAAGGCAGTTCATAATGGAGAAGTTTGACTTGAGATAGCAGATTGCAGCTAGCACATACATTGGGCACACTATAATCCCCAAAATCATGATAATGCTTCATGCTAAATCTAAGGATCTTGATATGACCATAGTTAAAAGAAGCACCTTTGAGGCAGAAATTACTGCAATTGACAAGGAAAAAAGAGAGTAGAGATATCCTGTTAACTTGGAAACAAGGAGTTGTAGTTGTAGAAAGTGGCAAATAACAGGGCAACCATGCATACATGCTCTATACTTTGTCACTTCAATGAGAGGTCCAGTCAGTGAGATTGATCAGTATGTGCATGAGTATTTCTCTGTGGCAAAATTCAATGCAACTTATGCCGATAATTTGCCACTCTTCGAGGGCAAGCAACAGTGGGATGTGGTAAATATAGGATTTAAATTGTGTGCTCCAGTGCAAAATAGGCCCCCTGGCAGACCTAGGAAAACAAGGATTAGAGCAAAATCAGAGGGAAAAGGTCTTGGAGGAAGAAAGAAAAAGTATAAAAGGTGTGGAAAGCTTGGGCACCGTGCCAGCCACTGCAAAGAGTCCATTGACCCTGCATTTGGAGAAGAAGAACACTGGGGTGCAGATAATGCAACTGATGAACCTCTAGGTACAGATGATGTACAGGAAGCTACAATTGATGAAGCTACAGATGTTGAAACTGCAACAGATGTTGATAATGAAACAAATGTTGCATATGCAACAGAAGCTGAGCACTTAGTACAAGATGGAGATGCACCAACTCCTGTGGCAGATAATACAGCTGCTGCTATAGATGTTGTTGCAACAGATCCAACAATTGAGCCTGTGCCCTGCCAGGATGCAACAACAGTTGGTAGTGCAGTGAGGTATTTTTTATTACTTTAGTCATTCTTTGCTACATTTTTTGAGTGCCATATATAATTGACTTCTTTCATTCATTTATAACTTTGCAGCCCAAGAAAAAACTACAAAAGACCAACTGATAGAGGACAATCACCACTAAAGAAGAAGATGAAAAGTGCAGAAGAAGAGGAGACTGTAGGTTCTGTTACTGGAAGCAACAATCTGAGCAGGTCTTCTACTCCAGTTCTGCCCAAGAAAGTGAGCACCAGGAGGAGCTCTAGGTTCTCTACAAACCCAGCTTGCAACACCAGGAGCAAGAAGAAGTAGTTGTGAAGTGTTTGTTGGATTTGTGAACTGTTTGTTGGATTTGTGAACTATTAGCTTGTCCTTTTCAATTCAAAACTATATGGTGATGTACCAGATTTGTGGCAGTATGCTCTTGGCTTTTGTGAACTCTTGGAAACTAATGTTGGCAACTAATGTGCTCCCAATGTTGTCTGCTATATCATGTGTCATGTGCTATCTGCTATATCATGTGTCATGTGTCATGTGCTATGTGCTATGTGCTATCTCTTTAACTGTGAAGTTTGTTCATGGGAGCACATTGGAACAAACTGGATGAAAATAGATAGAACATTTTCCTAATGATACATGTCACATTACATTACCAGTACAACTTTGGTCCAAACACTTGACATCTACTTGAGATAGTTCACAACTCACAACACTGCCTTACATTACACACAATCATCCAGCTAGTATGGATTCTTAAACAATGTTGCAAAAATGCTAATGCAAAGAACTATGAGAAATCCCCATGTTTGCATAAGCTCATTTCTCTTCTTCATCTTCAACTTCAGTTTCTTGTTCTTCTCTGTTAGGTACATCACCCTTCGCTCCAAATAATGAGCTTTTAGCCAGCTTTTCTCTAATCCTGCATGAAGTTCCCAAAATGCACGAGCAACATGATCTGTCAGAGGTGGGTCAATCCAAACAACCCAGTCACATTCATCAGGGAGCTGCAAAATAATAACTTGGATCAAAAAAAAGAATGATTTGCAACTAATCAAAGCCCAATGACAAGCAAAAGAGAAATTGCATCAAGAGGGCACCCCAGGAACCTTCTTCCGGTGCTTGCTCCTCCCCAGGCGACGCGTCGAGTAGGAATAAGCCCGTGCCCCGGGCAGCGCCTCGTCGTGCGCATCTCGGGCCCATCGAATGTCAGATCTGGGATGTAGAACTCGGATTCAAACTGAACAATCCCAACACCATCCACCTAAATGGAAAAAATCCCCAAATTGATGAGCCCTAATCCCCAAAAAATACCCAAATCGAGTCAGAACAGTTACCTCGCCATGAATTGAGGAGCTCAACGAAGACATGCCCGATGTGCACATCAACAGCCTAGTGTCGTCGCCCTCTAGATCCACGACCTCCAACCGCCTCCAACCGCCAGCCGCCGTCCAAATCACCCCTGACGTTGTCGAGAGGTTGAAGAAAGAGAATGAGAGACAGACTGCGTCGAACAGGTAAATTCGGGCCCGCTTGTAAGGACGGAGGGGAAAATATGTCAAACTGACGGCAAGTTAGCGGTCAAACTGCCTTGACCGGACGGAAACGGCATGGAGGGGCATTTCTATAAGTGGAATTGACGGCAGAGGGGCAAATTTGAGCACCCTTCGAAATTAGGGGTAAATCTGAGTAGAGGGATCCAGTTAGGGGCAGAAATGTAAATGGCCCTATTTCTTTGGTCATCCCATCACTATGGTGAGTTCTGCTCCTTTGGGAGATATTATTCAAAACAGAGAAGCCATAGGTCGGGTAGCTAAGTGGGCCATTGAGCTTGGACCCCATGGTCTGAAGTACATGCCTTGGACAGCCATCAAGTCTCAAGCACCTGTGCATTTTATCAATGACTGGACAGAGTTACAAATGCCTGAGGAGAAGCCGGATAGCACATATTGGACTATTCACTTTGATGGATCCAGGCAATTGGAGGGCTCAGGGCTGGAGTTATTTTGACTTCCCCACGAGGTGATAAATTTGGTTATGTACTAAGGTTGATGTTCCCTTGTACTAACAGTGCAGCTGAGTATGAAGCCTTGCTCCATGGTCTTCGGATGGCTAAAGAGATGAATCTAAGCCGGGTGAGGTGTTTTGGTGACTCAGACTTGGTGGCTCAGCAAGTTTCAGGCACTTGGGATCAAAGGATTCACTCATGGCGACTTATCACCGAGAGGTTGAAGTTATTGCTAGTCATTTCAAAGTTTATCAAGTGGAGCATATTGATTGCAGGAAAAATGAGGCGGCTGATGCTTTAAGCCGGCTAGGGTCCCAGCGTAAGCCGGTGCCACCTAATGTTTTCCTTGATATTCTGCACAATCTTCGCTTAAATTGCCTGCAGAGGAAGATCTTGTTGTTCTTGACCCAGAGGCGCAGTTGGTGGCGGCTCTTCATGCTATCCTTGATTGCACAGTTTCATACTTGTCTTATATGACCCTGGACGAGTTACCTGATGATGAAACTTTGGCCAGGCAGATAACCCGGCGGTCTAAGTCAATGACTATTTTCAATTGAGAGTTGCACCGATGCAGTGTCTCGAGGGCGTTTCAACATTGCGTTTCTCCTGAGGAAGGCCATGAGATTCTACGAGAGATTCATGAAGGATATTGTGGTCATCATGCCGGTTCTCAATCTCTCGTGGTAAGGCTTTTCGTCATGGATTTTATTGGTTGATGGCTCGTGCTGATGTAGAGGATCTCGTCAGTAAATGTGATGGTTGTCAGAAATTTTCCAGACGGGCTCATGTGCCGGCTCAAGAATTAACGATGATTCCAATAACTTGGTCGTTTGCAGTCTAGGGTCTTGATATGGTTGTGCCTTTTAAACGATCCAAGCACAAAAAGACCCACCTATTGGTGGCAGTTGACAAGTTTACAAAGTGGGTTGAAGCTGAGCCGGTCAGCAAATGTGATGCAGCAACGACGGTTCAATTCCTTAAAAAGGTGATCTTTCGTTTTGGGTACCCTCACAGTATCATCACTGATGATGGTACTAATCTGGCTAAGGGTGCAATGAAAGAATTCTGTCAATGTGAACATATTCGTCTTGATGTGTCATCTGTGGCTCACCCCCAGTTCAATGGTCAAGCTGAAAGAGGCAATCAAGAAATCTTGAGAGGTATAAAACCCCGGCTTATGGTCCTGATACAGCGGAGGGGGAATCATCTCCGGTGGCCATCTTCATCATCCCAGTGGCCACCACCCTTAAACCCCGTTCTAGCACCCTGCCGGAGGGGGAATCATCTCTGGTGGCCATCTTCATCATCCCGGCGGCCACCATGATGAGGAAGGAGTAGTCCACCCTCGGGTCTAAGGGTTTGTACTAGTAGCTATGTGTTTAATCTCTCTCTCTCTCTCTCTCTCTCTCATGTTCTTGAGATTGCACGATCTTGATGTATCGCGGGCTTTGTTAAAATAGTCGGATCATATGGTGTTTTCCCCTCTCTATGTTGTTGTGATGAATTGAGTTTTCCCCTTTGAGATTTCGTTGTTATCGGATTGAATACTTTTATGGATTTGAGAACACTTGATATATGTCTTGCAATTGAATACTCATGGTGATAATGGGGTATCGTATTGATCCACTTAATATATGTTTTGGCACTCAACTCGTGGATTCCCAAGGTGACATTGGGGTAATCTATGCATAAGGGTCGATGCACGTTCTTGTCTTTGTTTCTCCGATAGAAATCTTGGGGCACTCTTTGAAGTTCTTTGTGTCGGATTGAGTATTATGAATATGAATTTGCTTTGGTGTTATTTTAGTACAGACTCCAGGATAGATCGAACGGAAAGGATAGCTTTGTGTTATTTTAGTATGGACTCTTGATTAGATCGAACGGAAAGAATAGCTTTGAGGTGGTTTCGTACCCTACAAACAATTTATTCTTATGTTCTCTGCTAGATAGGAACTTTGGAGTGATTCTTCGTTGCACGTTGAGGGACAGTTATATGATCCAATTATATTAGCATTGTTGAGAGGTTGCACTAGCGAAAGTACGGACCCTAGGCCTCATTTTCAAGCATTGCAATACCGTTTGTGCTCTATTTTATCAATTGCTACCTTGCTGTTTTTTATTGTTCTTATTAGAATCTACTATCGATACTACACTTTTATCACCATCTCTTCGCCGAACTAGTGCACCTATGCAATTTGCCATTGTATTGGGTGTGTTGGGGACACAAGAGATTTCTTGTATTTGGTTGAGGGTCATTTGAGAGAGACCGTCTTCATCCTACACCTCTCACGGATTGATAAACCTTAGGTCATCCACTTGAGGGGAAATTGTTGTTGTCCTACAAAACTCTACGCTTGGAGGCCCAACACATGTCTACAAGAATAAAGTTGTGTAGTAGACATCAACCTCTTTTCTAGCGTCGTTGCCGAGGAGGTGAGTGCATGAAGGTATATCTTTAGATCTTGCAATTGAATCTTTTAATTTCTTGTTTATCACTAATTTGGTTTATAAGAGAAAAGTACAAAAAATGGAATTAAGGTTGCATCATATTATTGATGATCTTTATAATATCTTTTTTGAAAATGATGGAAAGGAAAATTGTGCTCAATTATTAGAAGTAGAATGCAACAAAATGTTTGGCATAAATGATGAGAATGATTGCAATGTTGTTAGTATGAATTCTTTGAATGCCCATGATGCTAATGATATGCAAATCCATAACCTTGGGGATGCTATGTTTGATGAAGATGATATTTTTAGTCCCCCAAGATTTGATGTGCAAATATGTTATAATGGTAGCATGCCTCCTATTTATGATGATTATGATGATGACATAGAGAATAATGATAATGATGAAACTTGTCATCATGACTTTAATGCTCAAATTGACCATGCCAATCAAGTGTCTCATGATAGCTATTTTTTTGAGTTTGCTCCCACTATTATTCATGAGAATAAATTTGCTTATGTGGAGAGTAATAAAAATTCTATGCTTGTGGATCATGAAAACAATGCTTTATGTGATGGTTATATTATTGAATTCATTCATGATGCTACTAAAAATTACTATGAGAGAGCAACTTATGCTTTTACATATTGCAATAATATCAAGTTTTCTCTCTATGTGTTGAAAGTTTTGAAGTTGCACTTGTTTTGCCATCCTATGCTAGTTGATTCTTGTTCCCATAAATTGTTTGATCACAAAATCCCTAAGCATAGGAAGTGGGTTAGACTTAAATCTGCTTGCCATGTTCTTCATGATGCTCTATTTGTGTTTCAATTCTTATCTTTTATGCGAGCATCATTGAAATCATCTTGCCTAGCTAAAAGGCATTAAAGAAAAGCGCTTGTTGGGAGACAACCCAACATTTATCCTTACTATTTTTGTGTGTTAACATGTTTATACTACTATAGTAATCATGTTTTATTGCTTTTATTTCAATAAAGTGCCAAGTAAAGCCTTTGGGATAGTGTGGATGATAGTTGACTTGATTCTTTGCAAAAACAGAAACTTTTGCGTCCAGTGCATAAACTCTTACCTGCTACTGGAACGTGGAAAATTTCTGAAATTTGTACAGTTGATGGGTATACAAATTTTCTACGTTGTCCTAATTTTTCAGAATTTTTGGAGTTACAGAAGTATGAGCTTAATTTAGCTCTTTACGTACTGTTCTGTTTTTGACAGATTCTGTTTTCAATGCATAGTTTGCTTGTTTTCTAGTTTCTATGGCTTATATTACTCAATATAAATTGTGGAAATGATATGCTACAGTAGGAATGGTGTGGGAACAATTATGAATCTTATCTTGACAGTACCAAAGTGAATGATTTGTTTTTATGATACTAACCCTTCTCACGAAGTTCCGTTAAGTTTGGTGTGATTGAAGTTTTCAAGTTTTGGGTGAGATATCGATATGAGGAGAATAAGGAGTGACAAGACCCTAAGATTTGGGATGCCCAAGGCACCCCAAGGTAATATTCAAGGAATATTCAAGCAACTAAGCTTGGGGATGCCCCGGAAGGCATCCCTCTTTCGTCTCCAACATTATCAGTAACCTCATTTTGAGCTATATTTTCATTCGTCGCATGATATGTGTTTTACTGGGAGTGTCATTTTATTTTGCTAGGATTTGCTTGCTGTTATTCAGAATAATTTTTTGCATCTTTTATTTCAATAAAAGTGGCATTGATAGCCTTTACTATGCTTATTTTGCAAGTACACATGTTGCTGTTTGAAAACAGAAATCTTACCGTTGTTGCAAAAATTCCCTAGAAAAGTCAGAATGTGATAAAATGTTGAAACTTTTTGCAAAATAAGATCTTATTAAATTTCTACAGTGTGGTGAATTTTCATAAGTTTTGGAGTTGAATAAGTGTTTATACTCTTGCATTCCTTACAGACTGTACTATTTTGGTAGATTGCTATTATGTTTGCATTGTTTGTGTATGTTTGCTTGTTTAATGATTCTATTTGAGGATAGGAGTATTAAATATGAGAGGAATTTAGTATGCAATGTTGAATAATAATTTTAGTGATTTGCTACAGTAAAGAATGATAAGGTTTTTGCATTGGTTTATACTAACTTGTCTCACGAGTTCTTGTTGAGTTTTGTGTGGATGAAGCTTTTGATATTTAGGAAAACCATGATATGAGAAGAATTAAGGAGACACAAAAGCTCAACCTTGGGGATGCCCAAGGCATCCCAAGATAATATTTCAAGAATTCTCAAGTATCTAAGTTTGGGGATGCCCCGGTAGGCATCCCCCCTTTCTTCTTCAACAATTATCAGTTAGTATCGGTTGAGCCTAAGTTTTTGCTTCTTCCCATGATGTGTGGTATCCTTGGAATGTCATTTTATTTTGTTTTGCTTGATGTTTTAATAAAATACTTAGATCTGAAAGTTCTTAAATAAATTAGAGTCCTCAAATAGTTGCCAGGGAGGCTAGGTAAGCAACATTCACATCCCGTCAACGAAGCTCTTTTCTATGGAATTGCTCTAGTGCTTCACTTATATCTTTTTGAGCATGGTGTGCTTTAGTATTTTTGAAAAAAAATATCTCTTGATTCACTTAAATTATTTTGAGAGAAAGAAATATTATGCTCATGATCTTCATTTATATCTTTTTGGAGTAGCTTATCATTTACTCTTGTGCTTCACTTATATCCTATGAGTAAATTGTTGAATAAATTGGATGTCGTGAAGTTGGAATCATATCATGCCTAGTGGTAGCTTCACATTGGGTTTAGAAAGTGAAATATTTTCAGGCTTGACAATCACAATATTGGGCATACAAGCAATTCACGAATAATTAGTATAAGGAAGAGAACTTTCACATGCAAATACACTATCTTTGAAATCTTTTGTGATTGTGAGCCCCCATCAAAATATTATATGCCAAAATTGTTGAAGTTGGACAAGGAAGACAACGTAATGATTTATGTTTGTTCATATTCACATAGAAGTTATATTTTCATAGATCCTTCAACATGTGGTGCTTGCTCCCCATCTTTGCTAGCCAAAAATTCCATACCAAGTAGAGATACTACTTGTGCATCCAAAACCCTTAAACCCAAATCTTATTTTCAAGAGTCCACCATACTTACCTATATGCGGTATTTCCATGCCGTTCTAAGCAAATTTGTATGTGCCATTCTAATTTTCAAAAATAAATTTCTCTTTTGTGTGCTCGTACCGCTCGCGAGGCGGTGAGGGATGGCTAATATTGTCCATACTAGATGTGTTATTCTCACGATGAGTTTTTATTCACTTTCCATTGCACGAGAGTAAGGCAAAGGTATTAGGGATGCCCAGTCCTGAAATGAAAAATGAATTTAATCTATGTTGTCAAATAATAAATTCCTTGGAAAGTGTTGGTATGGAGGGCACCCGTGGATATGGTTAGCCATGGAAAGTGAAAGTATGGTGGAAAAAGGAATAAACTTTATTTTCTGTTTGGGAACTGCCTATGATATATCTAGCATGGAAAGTGTTGGGAGCTCTAAGTCGTTTTTGTTGGTGGGAAAAGTATGCCTCTCAAAATGTTTTTACCTCTCAATTTTCGCTTTGAGCTTTGGCACCTCTACAAATCCCTACTTCCCTTTGCGAAGGGCCTATATTTTACTTTTCAGCATTTACTTTTATGCAAAGAGTCAAAGTTTTTCTCTCTATTCCTTTTTATTTTTCTCTTTTGGCAAGCATCATGTGGTGAGGAAAGATCTAGGAACATATGTCCGGTTGAATATGGGTAGCATGAGTTATTATTGTTGACATCACCCTTGAGGTGAATACGTTGGGAGGCAAAACAATAAGCCCCTATCTTCTTATGTGTCTGGTTGAAACGTTTTGCTCGTGTGTATGCGGTGAGTGTTAGCAATCATAGAATACTATAAGATGGTTGAGTATGTGGAGCTCTTAATTAAACTCCGTTGAATAAGTTGAATTGCAATTGCATGGTGACTAAGAACATAGGTTGTTGAGTTTCAAGAGAGTTCATTCTTAGAACCTTAACATGTGAATTGGTTGCTAATTTAACATGAGAAATTTTATGAGAAAGAATTGTTGTTATGATGCTAAAAAAAAGTGATTGAAATTATCATTGATCAAACTTATGCACTTTGCTAGCATTCACACTTCATAAATTATTTCTTTTATCATTTAACTACTCGAGGACGAGTAGGAATTAAGCTTGGGGATGCTGATACGTCTCCAACGTATCTATAATTTATGAAGTATTCATGTTGTTTTATTATCATTCTTGGATGTTTTACAAACATTTTATAGCAACTTTATATCATTTTTTGGGACTAATTAACCTATTGACCCAGTGCCGAGTGCCAGTTGATGTTATTTGCTTGTTTTTTACATCGCAGGAAATCAATATCAAACGGAGTCCAAACACCGCGAAACTTTTTGGAGATTTTTTATGGACCAGAACACCCAGGATAGGCCAGAGAAGCACCTGGTGGGTGCCCCGAGGGGGGCACAACCCACCAGGGCGTGCCTGGGGGCCCAGGCACTCCTAGGTGGGTTGTGCCCACCTCAGTAGCCTCTCGCACCCCCTCTTTACCCTATAAATTCACAAATATTACAAAAACCCTCAGGGTTAACCTAGATCAGAAGTTTCGCCACCGAAAACCAATCTAGATCTCGTTCCAGCACCCTGCCGGAGGGGGGAATCATCTCCGGTGGCCATCTTCGTCATCCCGGCGGCCACCAGGATGAGGAGGGAGTAGTCCACCCTCGGGGTTGACGGTTTGTACCAGTAGCTATGTGTTTAATCTCTCTCTCTCTCGTGTTCTTGAGATTGCACGATCTTGATGTATCGCAGGCTTTGTTAATATAGTCAGATCATATGGTGTTTTCCCCTCTCTATCTTGTTGTGATGAATTGAGTTTTCCCCTTTGAGATTTTGTTGTTAACAGATTGATACTTTTATGGATTTCAGAACACTTGATATATGTCTTGCAATTGAATACTCGTGGTGACAATGGAGCATCGTATTGATTCACTTGATATATGTTTTGACACTTAACTTGCGGATTCCCGAGGTGACATTGGGGTAATCTATGCATAGGTGTTGATGCAGGTTCTTGTCTTTGTTACTTCGGTAGAAATCTTGGGGCAGTCTTTGAAGTTCTTTCTGTCGGATTGAGTATTATGAATATGAATTTGCTTTGGTGTTATTTTAGTATGGACTTTAGGATAGATCGAACGGAAAGAATAGCTTTGTGTTATTTTAGTACGGACTCTTTATTAGATCGAACAGAAAGAATAGCTTTGAGATGGTTTCTGATACGTCCATTTTGCATCATGTTTTCTTACTGATATTTATAATGTTTTTATCCATAATAATGCTTTTGGAGTAACTCTAATGCCTTTTCTCTCATAATTCGCAAGGAACACACCAAGAGGGAGAATTCCGGCAGCTGGAAATCTGGACCTAGAAAAGCTACGTCAGGCCACCTATTTTGCACAACTCCAAATGAGCTGAAACTTCACGGAGATTTTTTATGGATTATTTAAGAAATATTGGATCCAATAAACACCAAAGGGGGACCACCAGGTGGGCACAACCCACCTGGGCGCGCCAGGCCCCCCAGGCACGCCCTTGTGGGTTGTGGCCTCATCGGCCCACCTCCGGTGCCCATCTTTTGGTATATAAGTCATTCCGACCTAGAAAAAATAAGGGGAAGGCTTTCGGGAGGGAGTGCCGCCGTCTCGAGGCGGAACTTGGGTAGGAGCACTTTTGCCCTCCAGCGGAGCGATTCTGCCGGGGAACTTCCCTCCCAGAGGGGGAAATCATCATCGTCATCATCACCAACAACTCTCCCACCTTGGGGAGGGCAATCTCCATCAAAATCTTCACCAGCACCATCTCATCTCAAACCCTACTTCATCTCTTGTATTCAATCTTGTTACCGGAACTATAGATTGGTGCTAGGGTGACTAGTAGTGTTGATTACATCTTGTAGTTGATTACTATATGGTTTATTTGGTGGAATATTATATGTTCATATCCATGATGCTATTTAATACTCCTCTGATCATGAGCATGTTTATCATTTGTGAGTAGTTACTTTTGTTCTTGAGGTCACGGGAGAAATCATGTTGCAAGTAATCATGTGAACTTGATATGTGTTCGATATTTTGATAGTATGTATGTTGTTATTCCCTTAGTGGTGTCATGTGAACGTCGACTACATGACACTTCACCATATTTGGGCCTATGGGAATGCATTGTGGAGTAGAAAATAGATGATGGGTTGCGAGAGTGACAAAAACTTAAACTCCAGTTTATGCGCTATTCCGTAAGAGACCGATTGGATGCTAGAGTTTAATGCTATGGTTAGAATTTATTCTTAATACTTTTCTCATAGTTGTGGATGCTTGTAGGAAGGTTAATCATAAGTCGGAGGTTTTTTCAAGTAAGAACAACACCTAAGCACCCACATATCAAATTATCAAAGTAGCGAACACAAATCGAACCAACATGATGAAAGTGACTAGATGAAATTCCCGTGTACCGTCAAGAACGCTTTGCTTATTATAAGAGACCATTTTAGCCTGTCCTTTGCCTCAAAAGGATTGGGCTACCTTGCTGCATACTTGTTACTATTATCGTTACACTACTACAGGATGCTGCTAACGCGACACTACGATCAGAGACCCTTCGAGAAACTGTGTGCGATGCAATGATCGCAAACGGTGGTGTAGGAAAACCGTCAGAAATGTATAGAACGTTTGCGATGATGGATGCATCAAACACGGTTCAGGTTTTAGTTGGATGTGCGATGAAGGGCATACGGTTCAGTTTAATTAATTGTTTGCGATGAGGAGGAACAAAAGAAACGGGCAGCCAGATGAAGGTGTGTGCGATGTACAACATACGGTTCACTCGGATGAACTGTTTGTGATTAGGCAACACAAAAGAAATGGACAGCCCGATCAAGGTGTGTGCGATGTACATCATATGGTTCACTCGGATGAACTGTTTGTCATTAGGCAAGAGAACAGAAATGGTTCAATATAACAAGATGTGTGTGATACGCGGCAAACAGGTCTGTAATCAGAAATGTGTGCGAAGACCGATAATAACACAGACGATTGCTTCTAATAAGACGTATGTGATATGCTATGTTACACTACAAAAAAAGACACATCCATGACATTTTGGGCCGAACGAAAAAAAATTATGTCATACTTATGACACTTCTATGACAATAATTGTGACAAAACATGGTATCATCATAGATGTGGTGGGGTCCTACTTCTATGCCAAAAAATTAGGACGGAAAATGGGATTTTTCGTCCTGGGCGAGACGGAGACGCAGCTGCATGACATTCTTTGGGCCGTCCATGACGGAAAAAACCGTGGTAGAAGTGAGGGCGAGGAAAATATCAGGGTGTTCCCGGTTACGGTGGGTGGTCGGGGCCGAGGGATG
The DNA here is from genome assembly GCF_002162155.2 of Triticum dicoccoides. Lineage (NCBI taxonomy): Eukaryota > Viridiplantae > Streptophyta > Magnoliopsida > Poales > Poaceae > Triticum > Triticum dicoccoides. The sequence continues at coordinate 480,401,859 of NC_041380.1, forward strand.
CGCGTTTCTCTCGTACACGCACGCGCGTGGGTGGGAGGCGTTGGGCTCTAACTGAGCCCAAGCGAGGCGTTGGGCTCTAATTGAACCCGAGCGATTGCACTACAGGCTACGCGTTACTGAACTCGAGCGATCGATCGATGGCTATTAACTGAACCCGGTCGAGCGATTCCTTCGCTACTGCTGCTAACTGAAGCCGATTGATGCTGCCTCTGGATGAACAGTGAGCGTTGCTGGGGGGTTTGGATGAATAGTTCCCGGTGGGGGTGGATGAACAGGACCCCGTGGTGTTGCCTCTGGATGAACAGGACCCCGATCGATCGAGCTGGTTGGGGCTGGATGAACAGGACCCCGTGGAGGGCAGGATGAGCAGGACCACCTCGTGGAGGGCTGGATGAACAGTAGAAGGTGGAGGACTAGATGAAAAGTAGCCCGTGGAGGGGTGGTTGAACAGGAGCCCGTGGAGAGGGCTGCTTGAACAGTAGTCGGTGGAGTAGCACGCGGTGGAGGCTGGATGAACAGGAGCCCGTGGATGAACAATCGCAGATGGAGGCTGGAGGAGGTCGATGGTGGATGAACAGTGGCCCGTAGAGGCTAGAGGGGGTCGACAGTGGAGATGAACAATATCCCATGGAGTCCCATTTTGCGGTATGCCACACCCCTCCCGATGAACAGGACCCCCGTTTCGACCGTAGCGCTCCAACACAAGTCTATTTTCTCCGTTTTGCAGTACGCCACACCCCTCCCGATCAACAAGACCCCCGTTTCGACCGTAGGAGGTCCGTTTCCTCCGTTTTGCGATACGCCATACCCCTCCCGATGAACAGGATCCCGATTCGACCATGGACGGTCGAACACAAGGTCGTTTCCTCCGTTCTACGGTACGCCAGGCCTCGTTTCCATCGGTTGTTCCGTCCAAGCCCTCTCGATATCATGGTCAAAAAAGCCCTCCGATGAACACAACAACGCATTATGTTCCGACCCAGCCGGTTGGCTCCCCATGAACACGACGACGACGCAGTTTCTCTGTTCCGACCCAGCCATGTACACAAGCCCTGGCCGTACGTATGCGCGAGTAGGCGTTCGAGACCCTGCCCGAATGTAAGTACGTGGCCGTATTTTCTTTCTTGCACACTGGCTGATGTATGTACGTGTATATGCTACGTGCGCGCTGATGTCTACTACACAACCTACTTCTTGTAGACGTTGTTGGGCCTCCAAGTGCAGAGGTTTGTAGGACAGTAGCAAATTTCCCTCAAGTGGATGACCTAAGGTTTATCAATCCGTAGGAGGCGTAGGATGAAGATGGTCTCTCTCAAGCAACCCTGCAACCAAATAACAAAGAGTCTCTTGTGTCCCCAACACACCCAATACAATGGTATATTGTATATGTGCACTAGTTCGGCGAAGAGATGGTGATACAAGTGGTATATGGATGGTAGATAAAGGTTTTTGTAATCTGAAATTGTAAAAACAGCAAGGTAACTACTGATAAAAGTGAGCGTAAACGGTATTGCAATGATAGGAAACAAGACCTAGGGTTCATACTTTCGCTAGTGTAAGTTCCCTCAACAATAATAACATAATTGGATCACATAACTATCCCTCGACATGCAACAAAGAGTCACTCCAAAGTCACTAATAGCGGAGAACAAACGAAGAGATTATGGTAGGGTACGAAACCACCTCAAAGTTATTCTTTCCAATCAATCTGTTGGGCTATTCCTATAAGTGTCACAAAAAGCCCTAGAGTTCGTACTAGAATAACACCTTAAGACACAAATCAACCAAAACCATAATGTCACCTAGATACTCCAATGTCACCTCAAGTATCCGTGGGTATGATTATACGATATGCGTCACACAATCTCAGATTCATCTATTCAACCAACACATAGAACCTCAAAGAGTGCCCCAAAGTTTCTACCGGAGAATCACAACGAAAACATGTGCCAACCCTATGCTTAGGTTCATGGGCGGAACCCGCAAGTTGATCACCAAAACATACATCAAGTGAATCACGTGATATCCCATTGTCACCACAGATATCCAAGACATACATCAAGTGTTCTCAAATCTTTAAAGACTCAATCCGATAAGATAACTTCAAAGGGGAAACTCAATTCATTACAAGAGAGTAGAGGGGGAACAAACATCATAGGATCCAACTATAATAGCAAAGCTCGCGATACATCAAGATCGTGTCACCTTAAGAACACGAGAGAGAGAGAGAGAGATCAAACACATAGCTACTTGTACATACCCTCAGCCCCGAGGGAGAACTACTCCCTTCTCGTCATGGAGAGCGTCGGGATGATGAAGATGGCCACCGGAGAGGGATTCCCCCTCCGGCAGGGTGCCGGAACGGGTCTAGATTGGCTTTCGGTGGCTACGGAGGCTTCTGGCGGCCGAACTCCCGATCTATTTTTCTCACGGGTGTTTTTAGGGTATATGGAGATATATAGGCGGAAGAAGTACGTCAGGGGGGCCACAAGGGGCTCACGAGGGTGGAGGGCGCGCCTAGGGGGGTGGGCGCGCCCCCCTGCCTCGTGACCTCCTCGTAGATCCCACGACGTGCACTCCAAGTCTTCTGGGCTTCTTTCCTTCCAAAAATGAGTTCGGTGAAGTTTCAGGTCAATTGGACTCTGTTTGGTTTTCCTTTTCTTCGAAACCCTAAAACAGGGTAAAAACAGAAACTGGCACTGGGCTCTAGGTTAATAGGTTAGTCCCAAAAATGATATAAAAGTGTATAATAAAGCCCATAAACATTCAAAACAGTAAATAATATAGCATGGAGCAATCAAAAATTATAGATACGTTGGAGACGTATCAGCATCCCCAAGCTTAATTCCTGCTCGTCCTCGAGTAGGTAAATGATAAAAAAAGAATTTTTGATGTGCAATGCTAGTTGGCATAATTTGATTCTTCTTAATTGTGGTATAAATATTCAGATCCATAAGATTCAAGACAAAAGTTTAATATTGACATAAAATGATAATACTTCAATCGTACTGACTAAGCAATTATGTCTTCTCAAAATAACATGGCCAAAGAAAGTTCATCCCTACAAAATCATATAGTTTAGTCATGTTTCATTTTCGTCACACAAGAATGCTCTCATCATGCACAACCCCGATGACAAGCCAAGCAATTGTTTCATACTTTAATAATCTCAAACCTATAAACTTTCACGCAATACATGAGCGCGAGCCATGGATATAGAACTATGGGTGGAATAGAATATAATGAGGGGGGTTATGTGGAGAAGACAAAAAGGAGAAAGTCTCACATCAACGAGGCTAATCAATGGGCTATGGAGATGCCCACCGATTGATGTTAATGCAAGGAGTAGGGATTGCCATGCAACGGATGCACTAGAGCTATAAATGTATGAAATCTCAACAAAAGAAACTAAGTGGGTGTGCATCCAACTTGCTTGCTCACGAAGACCTAGGGCACTTGAGGAGGCCCATTGTTGGAATATACAAGCCAAGTTCTATAATGAAAGATTCCCACTGGTATATGAAAGTGACAACATAAGAAACTCTCTATCATGAAGATCTTGGTGCCACTTTGATGCACAAGTGTGGCAAAGGATAGTAGCATTGTCCCTTCTCTCTTTTTCTCTCATTTTTTTATTTGGCCTTTCTTTTTTATGGCCTTTCTTTTCCTTTTTTTGGGCCTTCTCTTTTTTATGGCCTTTCTCTCTTTTTTGGGCCTTCTCTTTTTTATGGCCTTTCTCTCTTTCTTTTTTTTATTCCTCACTTGGGACAATGATGTAATAATGATGATCATCACACTTCTATTTATTTACAACTCAATGATTACAACTTGATACTAGAACAAAGATGACTCTATATGAATGCCTCCGGCGGTGTACAGGGATATGCAATGAACCAAGAGTGACATGTATGAAAGAATTATGTTTTCTTCTTTAGTGATTCTATTTGAGGATAGGACTATTAAATATACAGAGGCATTTAGTATGCAATGTTGAATAATAATTTTAGTGATTTGCTATAGTAGAGTATGATAAGGTTTTTGCAATGGTTTATACGAGTCCTTGTTGAGTTTTGTGTGGATGAAGCTTTTGAGATTTAGGGAGACCGTGATATGAGAGGAATTAAGGAGACACATAATCTCAAGCTTGGGGATGCCCAAGGCATCCCAAGGTAATATTTCAATAAGTCTCAAGCATCTAAGCTTAGGGATGCCCCGGTTGGCATCCCACCTTTCTTCTTCAACAACTATCGGTTAGTTTCAGTTGATCCTAAGTTTTTGCTTCTTCACACGATGTTTGCCATTCTTAGAATGTCATTTTATTTTGTGTTGCTTTCTGTTTGAATAAAATACCAAGATCGGAAATTCTTAAATGTTAGAGAGTCTTCACATAGTTTCATAATTATTTGATTACTCATTGATCTTCACTTATACCTTTCGGAGTAGTTTGTCATCTGCTCTAGTGCTTCACTTATATCTTCTAGAGCATGGTAGTAGTTTTATTTTGAATAAATAGATGAACTCTCATGCTTCACTTATATTATTTTGAGAGTCTTTAGAACAGCATGGTAATTTGCTTAAAATCCTAATATGCTAGGTATGCAAGATTAGTAAAAACTGTCATTTAGAGTATTGAATACTAAGAGAAGTTTGATGCTTGATGATTGTTTTGAGATATGGAGGTAATAATATCAAAGTCGTGCTAGTTGAGTAGTTGTGAAGTTGAGAAATACTTGTGTTGAAGTTTGCAAGTCCCGTAGCATGCACGTATGGTAAACGTTATGTAACAAATTTGAAACATGAGGTGTTATTTGATTGTCCTCCTTATGAGTGGCGGTCGGGGACGAGCGATCGTCTTTTCCTACCAATCTATCCCCCTAGGAGCATGCGCGTAGTGCCGAGGTTTTTGATGACTTGTAGATTTTTGCAATAAGTATGTGAGTTCTTTATGACTAATGTTGAGTCCATGGATCATACGCACTCTCACCCTTCCATCCTTGATAGCCTCTTTGGTACCGTGCATTGCCCTTTCTCACATTGAGAGTTGGTGCAAACTTCACCGGTGCATCCAAACCCCGTGATATGATACGCTATTTCACACATAAACCTCCTTATATCTTCCTCAAAACAGCCACCATACCTACCTATTATGGCATTTCCATAGCCATTCCAAGATATATTGCCATGCAACTTTCCATCATTCCGTTCATCATGACACATTCATCATTGTCATATTGCTTAGCATGATCATGTAGTTGACATTGTATGTGTGGCAAAGCCACCGTTCATAATTCTTTCATACATGTCACTCTTGATTCATTACATATCCCGGTACACCGCCGGAGGCATTCATATAGAGTCATCTTTGTTCTAGTATCGAGTTGTAATCATTGAGTTGTAAATAAATAGAAGTGTGATGATCATCATTAGAGCATTGTCCCAAGTGAGGAATAAAAAAAGAGAAAGTCCATAAAAAAGAGAAGGACCAAAAAAAGAGAAAGGCCATAAAAAGAAAAGGCCCAAAAAAATTTGAGAGAAAAAGAGAGAAGGGACAATGTTACTATCCTTTTACCACACTTGTGCTTCAAAGTAGCACCATGATCTTCATAGTAGAGAGTCTCTCATGATATCACTTTCATATACTAGTGGGAATTTTTCATTATAGAACTTGGCTTGTATATTCCAACAATGGGCCTCCTCAAGTGCCCTAGGTCTTCGTGAGCAAGAAAGTTGGATGCACACCTACTAGTTTCTTTTGTTGAGCTTTCATACATTTATAGCTCTAGTGCATCCGTTGCATGGCAATCCCTACTCCTTGCATTAACATCAATCGGTGGGCATCTCCATAGCCCATTGATTAGCCTCGTTGATGTGAGACTTTCTCCTTTTTGTCTTCTCCACATAACCCCCCTCATTATATTCTATTCCACCCATAGTGCTATATTCATGGCTCGCGCTCATGTATTGCGTGAAAGTTTATAGGTTTGAGATTACTAAAGTATGAAACAATTGCTTGGCTTGTCATCGGGGTTGTGCATGATGAGAGCATTCTTGTGTGACGAAAATGAAACATGACAAAACTATATGATTTTGTAGGGATGAACTTTCTTTGGCCATGTTATTTTGAGAAGACATAATTGCTTAGTTAGTATGCTTGAAGTATTATCATTTTTATGTCAATATGAACTTTTGTCTTGAATCTTATGGATCTGAATATTCATACCACAATTAAGAAGAATTACATTGAAATTATGCCAAGTAGCACTCCGCATCAAAAATTCTGTTTTTATCATTTACCTACTCGAGGACGAGCAGGAATTAAGCTTGGGGATGCTGATACGTCTTCAACGTATCTATAATTTTTGATTGCTCCATGCTATATTATTTACTGTTTTGAATGTTTATGGGCTTTATTATACACTTTTATATCATTTTTGGGACTAACCTATTAACCCAGAGCCCAGTGCCAGTTTCTGTTTTAACCCTGTTTTAGGGTTTCAAAGAAAAGGAAAATCAAACGGAGTCCAACTGACCTGAAACTTCATGGAACTCATTTTTGGAAGGAAAGAAGCCCATAAGACTTGGAGTGCATGTTGGGGGATCTGCGAGGAGGTCACGAGGCAGGGGGCGTGCCCACCCCCCTGGGCGCGCCCTCCACCCTCGTGAGCCCCTCGTGCCCCCCTGACGTACTTCTTCCGCCTATATATCTCCATATACCCTAAAAACATCCATGAACACAATAGATCGGGAGTTCGGCCGCCAGAAGCCTCCGTAGCCACCGAAAGCCAATCTAGACCCGTTCTGGCACCCTGCCGGAGGGAGAATCCCTCTCCGGTGGCCATCTTCATCATCCCGGCGCTCTCCATGACGAGGAGGGACTAGTTCACCCTCGGGGCTGAGGGTATGTACCAGTAGCTATGTGTTTGATCTCTCTCTCTCTCTCTCTCTCTCTCTCTCTCTCTCTCGTGTTCTTGATTTGGCACGATCTTGATGTATCGCGAGCTTTGCTATTATAGTTGGATCTTATGTTTCTCCTCCCCCACTACTCTCTTGTAATGGATTGAGTTTCCCCTTTGAAGTTATCTTATCGGATTGAGTCTTTAAAGATTTGAGAACACTTGATGTATGTCTTGCCGTGCATATCTGTGGTGACAATGGGATACCACGTGATTCACTTGATGTATGTTTTGGTGATCAACTTGCGGGTTCCGCCCATGAACCTATGCATAGGGGTTGGCACACGTTTTAGTCGTGATTCTCCGGTAGAAACTTTGGGGCACTCTTTGAGGTTCTATGTGTTGGTTGAATAGATGAATCTAAGATTGTGTGACGCATATCATATAATCATACCCACGGATACTTGAGGTGACATTGGAGTATCTAGGTGACATTAGGGTTTTGGTTGATTTGTGTCTTAAGGTGTTATTCTAGTACGAACTCTAGGGCTGTTTGTGACACTTATAGGAATAGCCCAACGGATTGATTGGAAAGAATAACTTTGAGGTGGTTTCGTACCCTACCATAATCTCTTCGTTTGTTCTCCGCTATTAGTGACTTTGGAGTGACTCTTTGTTGCATGTTGAGGGATAGTTATATGATCCAATTATGATATTATTGTTGATAGGACTTGCACTAGTGAAAGTATGAACCCTAGGCCTTGTTTCCACACATTGCAATACCGTTTACGCTCACTTTTATCATTAGTTACCTTGCTGTTTTTATAATTTCATATTACAAATACTGATATCTATTATCCATATACCACTTGTATCATCATCTCTTCGCCGAACTAGTGCACCTATACAATCTACCACTGTATTGGGTGTGTTGGGGACATAAGAGACTCTTTGTTGTTTGGTTGTAGGGTTGCTTGAGAGAGACCATCTTCATCCTACGCCTCCTACGGATTGATAAACCTTAGGTCATCCACTTGAGGGAAATTTGCTACTGTCCTACAAACCTCTGCACTTGCAGGCCCAACAACATCTACAAGAAGTAGGTTGTGTAGTAGACATCACCACACTACGTTCCATTGCATGCATGCGTCAATGGGCGTGGTGCGTCCCCACTGTCAGCCTCTCATGTACAGTCATCTTCCGATGACTCTCGGTTGTTGACCATGTTGACCACACCATGTCGATCGCACCAAAGGCCGGTGGATGACGGCGAGGCCCCAGACTGGAACGACCCGGAGATTGGGAAGACGGGGCAGTGGAGTCGCAGATGGAGAGGAGTGGAAAACTTGACTGGTCCGGGTGCGCGGTAGCACAGCCGCGGTGCCGCCCACGGGAGACAGGAGCAAGAACAGAGGTTCAAGAAGGAGCACGGGTGTTGGATTAACATCCAACGGTCCAGCTGCTAGAATCATTTGTTGATTAAGTTGACAAAGCCCTGCGTACACGTCCTCTTAGTAGGCCCACAAGTCAGCCACCAAATCTGACGGGTCTAGCTATCAACGGGAGGAATTTTTTTTTTGCATAACAAGGAGGCACTTCCTTACGTGCGAACGTATAGCCGGTGGGTCCCATCTGTCAGGTGGAGGAAACATTTTTTTCAGCTTAATAAGGAGGAACTTTCCTTGCGTGCGACCATGGACCTCGTGGGTCCTAGCCGCCAGGCTCTCCATGTACAGTCCTCTTTCGATGACTCTCGTTTGTTGACCACGCCGCACCGAGCGCAGCGAGGCGGTGGATGACGGCGAGGCCCCGGACGGGAACGGCTCGGAGATGGGAAGACGCGGCAGTGGAGTCGCAGATTGAGTGGAGGAGAAGGGTTATAACTGGTTCTGGTGCGGCGTGGGGCTGCAGTCGGTGGAGAATAACATGAGGTGTGGAGGGGTGGAGGGATAGCCTGGCCGACGGTGGGGTAGCGCTTCGCAGCGATGCGTGCTAAGCAGAGCCGCCACCGCCCGAGGCCGGATCAGGCGGTCCCGGCGACGCTGGAGAAAGAAGACGAGAGATTGAAGGTGCATGCCAACCAAGTTGACAACGCCCTGCGTAGGCTTCGGCCTATTGGCCCACATGTCAGCCCACAAAAATGTGGCATATATTTAACCCATGTTTTCTAGAATGTACAGTCCATTAGCTGGGTTGGGTGAACTAATAATTTTGCGTCAATGCGGCCCATTTATATTATCTAAGAAATCCCAGCCCATTTGCACTTCCTTCAAATACACGAATTAGCTGGGCTCGTTATATATATAATGTTATGTTAGAAGGAGCAATTAATATCAAAAATAAACCGAAGAGGCACATTTTTTATATACATAATTAACAAATTAGCGAGTTATTGCTCAAAATAAAAATGAGCGCACATTGGTCCTTAAAATCTTCGCAAGCTTTTGTACGCAATCACCAGGATTTTCCTTGCCTGTGAGTCAAAAACAACCAGGATTTTCCTTGCCAACTTCTGTTAAACATTTACTTTTATAGTTAATAACACGTGGGATGTTTTTATAATGTATATATAAGTCTCTATAAAATATACGATAATAGTAATAATATAAATATATATATAATGTGGTTAAAAAAATACATTGGGCTGCCAATCTTTAAGAAAAAGCCCATAGGCCGGTATGGACCTCAAAAATAAGTTGAAACCACTGTCACCGTATGTCGTGGGCTACACATGTTAAAATACAAAACCTAGGCCTAGATGATACTTGTTCGCCCTCTGGAAAAAATGACACCAAAACCCCGAGCGAACTGGACTATAGAGGGGGCCGGCGGCACGACTGAAGAAGCACATCAGGAGCGATTTTTTGTCTTCAGTGGATGGCTCTCAATGGCTTTTTTACTTGCCTCTGCACCATACAACTTGTATTTTTAGCCTCCTAGTCCGTGGTGGACCAGCAGCCCATTTGCTGGGCAGGCCAACCTACAGAAACCAGCACTCGATTTTTCATCAAGCCCCAAAAACAATGCAGTACTATGTTTGTTTTGAGGCCGAAAACATTACGGCAGGGGTTGAGCGGGGGAGGGGGCAAGACAGAGCAAAAAAGATTGAAAAGAGCCGATGCGCCGTTGCTACCCTAACAAAGCAGGTGCAATTCTTCTCGGGAAGAAGGTGTGTCGTTGACACCCACACGTCACATACCCCACAGTAGGCATACTAACAAGTTCATACCCAAGCACAACAGAAAATGTAAACATTCGTATCAAACTCAGGTTCATAGGACACGTTCATATTCATAGCCAACATTCACTATCAACAACTCAAAAGATTCATATATACACAAGTTCAGCATGTCTATGGATCCAAATGATTGATAGATCACACAACAATATTCATAGATAATTCACAAAAAGATTCAGATATACACATGTTCAGTATGTTTATGCATCCAAATGATTGAGATCACATCCAATATGATCCATGGACGAACTTTAATTACCTAGGGTATAGACTGGTAAATGGTGTTCAGTCGGAGATACTTGTTGCTAAAATTAATGCTTGTACAAGTAAACCTTCGAGTACATAAGAGGCAACACAGACAATCTGGACTTTGCTTGTAGGTTTATCCTCAGATAGTGGCCTCGTGCCGAGGGAGGTTTGAGCAACTTGGCCACTACTTTCATCCAACTAGTTTACTGGCTCATCTTGGTCCTGTAGCTCGCCAAAATTCTACATTGCAGACTGGTAAATGGTGTTCAGTCGGAGGTACTTCTTGCTAAAATTAATGCTTGTATGAGTAAACTTTTGAGTACATCAGAGGCAGCACAGACAATCTGAACTTTGCTTGTAGGTTTATCCTCAAATAGTGGCCTCGTGCCGAGGGAGGTTTGAGCAACTTGTCCACTACTTTCATCCAACTAGTTTACTGGCTCATCTTGGTCCTGTAGCTCGCCAAAATTCTACCTTGCAGACGAGAAAGGAGGCGGTTGAGAAAATGAACCACCCAAATTTTTTGTGCAGTTCAACTGAAATGGAGCATCCCTGGCGTGCAGACTGATTAAGTGCCAGATGAATATACGCGTCAACCAACTTGTCTGGAATCTTTAGACTCCATGCCATACAGTTCGCTACCATATCTGTCGATAACCAAAAGGCACAAGTTGGGACCAAAGACTGGACTGTGTTTTTCTGGGCTATGCGCCAAGCAATATTTTTAGCGTTCACTCTCCTAATACTTGGAGTTTGACAACTGGTTGACGTCGGTTGATACTCGAATGAATATAGGCACTTCTTGTCAACATCGATGCTTGTCTGAGTGAACTTTGGAGTACATAGCAGCGGCATAAGTATCTGTCCATCTGATCTTTTTGTGCAGTTCTACTGAAATCACCCAATGCAATGATTAGCCTACGAGTTCGGGCTCCAAGTTACTCCTTTATAAAATCGGCAAACAGTAGCACAATACCAAATTACCAATACATGACAAGCACAATAATCAGGATAAAGACCAGTACCAACTTGTGTGAGGTAGCATATCAATTACTTTTTCCTTTGACTGGAAGCCGAGATAAGCTAAGCAACTGACAGCAAAGGAAGAAAGCAGGCCCAGATTAGTGACTGGTAGGAAAGGACGGAAGCTGTCGAGGCAATGAAGCACCCAAAGTTTTTGTGCAGTTCCACCAAAATCGAGCATCCCTGTTGGCACATATATTGAGAGAGTGAGATTACTGTAATAGTGGGACTAGTTGATGAAACATACACTAACAAATAGAAGCACCCTCATTATCTTAATGGGTAAAGTTAGCAACATAGTAGTCTTTCTTAAAGAGGGGTATTAGTTTATTTAATCAGTGCCAATTAGCTCAACACTCAAAGCATTGCCATGTATCATAGGTTGGAAAACTTTAACGTGCAAATATAAAGGAGTTTCTCATGACAGTAGCACGATACAAATAGAGATGACAGCAAACTAATATGGATGAAGGCCTTAGGCTCGTACCAACCTGAGGAAAAAAAAGCTTATTCATGTAGTCCCATAAGAGATGATAAAGCACTCACTGGAATCACTCAATAGTATATATTTTTGTGCACTTCAAATGTATGGTTGAAATCACTCTTGTTTACCAGTGCTGAGATTATATTGAAAGATTATCAAGAACTTCCAGTAGAATTAAAGCACAGGCCAGGATACAGTTCATTGTATTGTCTTGTGTAGTTCCACTAAAATGTATGATTGGCACAACATGATCCCTGTTTGCACAAGTAGGAACAAGGTGAAATCTTCATTAGCTTATTGAGAAAGGATAGAAAGACATTAGCATATTAATCTAATAGTAGCATCAAATTCATGATGGACAATACGCAAAACATTGCCTCATTGAACCAATGGCAATAAATTGACATGCAAAACAATAGCACTATTATGTCATGACACTAATAATATTCCCTCCCTGCTCCACCACATGATTCACCTTCATAGACAAACATACACACATACATGATTCAGCATAGGGTGCTACTAAAGATTTGTTATTAGGCAGCAATAAATTAGTGGTACTTAAGTACTCCTAATTAATTAAGTGAGACAGCAGAAGTGGAAGGGCTCCCTGGAGGATCGTCTCACATGTAAGGTAGTCGTTGTCGGAGCCCTTGAATGGCCTCGACTGAGGCCTCTGGCTTCAGCAAGATCGTCTTGGCACTATTTATTCTTCCTCTTATTCCTCTTCATGCTCTATTTCTCATTTTCCTCACCAGTTGGTGAAACCAAGTATATGATTGGCCTTCTATTTCAGAATTGGTTTTGTCAGTGAGGGAGTACAAGTGTACTAGTAAAAATAGCATTATTTTCTCATGGCAGTCGCAAAATAGAGATGAACACATGCATTAAATATCATTCTTACCTAAAGGTTATGGTGCCAATATGGATGATGAGGATTGGAACACAGATCTCCCTTTGTGCAGTTCCACCGAAATGAACCAACTGTTCCATTCTGACATTCCAGTTAAACAGCACAAAAGTCACTACTTTTAAGAGGACCTTTTAAGAAGAGTTTTGTGCAGTGCACCAAAAGGTCACAACAGCAACCAGGTGAAATGGATATCCCTGTTTACACAAAAAGCTACAGAGGAAACAGTCAGAGTCTCAAACAATTACATGCAAAAACATTTGGCTAAACTTGTCATGGCTTATAACAGTGGCATGGCTTCATTTTTACCAGGGGCATTAGATTAAGAACAACTAAATATTTGGTATAAGGGCATGGGACAGTGGGTGCACCAGCAGTCCAGCACCATGTACCTAAACAGGGGCATAAAGTGGTGATTCATAGTTTGTTGCCCCGAGAAACAAACATCCAAGAAACATATCTGGGTTGATCCCATTTTTCTCACTCTAGCCACCTACTCCTATGTGTGGATAGCAAATCTAGTCCTGGTCATACCACTGTGTTCAGTGTTACCCCTATATTTCCCTTTTCGACCAAGAGACCGGTTGGATGACCAGTCTGTACTACTTTCACCCCCTTTCCTTCCTGTTTGTACCAAGTCCGATGTACTATGTTTGGTTCTAGGCCTAGTATTGACATATTTTGACAACATTTTTGCCAACCTTGCCTAAGTTTAGGGGATGTTTGGTTCTAGGCCTAGTATTTCCATATTTTGCCACACATTTTTGCCAAACTTGCCTAAGTTTAGGGGTCGTTTGGTTCTAGGACTAGGAGTACCACATTTTGCCATACAATGTTGCCAAACTTGCCTAAGGTTAGTTCTTCAAAATGAGAGCCACAAGTTGGCAAGCCTAAGGGAATCTTGCCACACTTTTTATGTGCATGCCATGTGGGGCCTAAGTGTGGCTTGCCTAAAGTGTGGCTTGAACCAAACACCCACTAAATTAGCCAAACTTGCCTAAGGTTAGTTCTTCAAAATGAAGGCCACAAGTTGGCAAGCCTAAGGGAATCTTGCCACACTTTTTGTATGTATGCCATGTGGGGCTCAAGTGTGTCTTGCCTAAGGTGTGGCTTGAACCAAACGCTCACCTAAGTTAGTCAAACTTGCCTAACCTTATGTGTGGCAACCTTTGGCAAAGTTAGTCACAAACCAAACAGCCCCTTCTTGTTTGAACCAAGTACAAGATTCGACTCCATGAAGTAGCTTTACCTCTAACAATAGAAGAAGAAAATAGGTGATGTTGGACCATCCAATTGAGAGGGGCTGAGAGGTAGCACATGCAGCGATGTAGCGAGCTGGGGAAGTAGAGCTAAGGCGGTTTCGAAGGAAGATATACCTAAAGGTCGTCGGGATGTGGATAGGTGGGCGGCGGGAGGCCGGATCCACCCACACTAGGGCAACAACGAAGGGATCGGAGGACCTCCCGTGCCGGCGCTCGGCCAGAGATAACAGTGCGGCCGGTAGTGGGTCTCCTCCCTCGCTGTCGACGACGGCCTAAACGCTACCCCTCCTCCCCTTCACCATCGAAGGGGGATACGTCCGGATCTGTAACCAGCGGTGAGGATAGAAAGACAGTGTTTTTAAGGGAGAAAGACAGTGTTACCACCCCTATCTTGTTTAGATATAGAGAGGATGAGAGTGTGTGAATAGAGCAACCCTAGCAAGCAAGCGCGAAGGCTCCGGCCTATATATACGTAGTGGGGTAGTTTTCCTTTTTCACTCCATCAAAACAATCGTTTAAAATTGTGTACTACGTGCCAGGTCGCCGTTTTTTTAGTTATTGATTGTTTTTTGAGATAGCTACCCGCTTGTTCCAAGTGGTGTTACGGTGTGCCAGGTCGCACTTCATATCGTTTAAGTCTGGTACAAGTCCCTCCATTAAATGAACAACCACCCCCTCGTAAAAATTGTGAACAAGCCCACGGCTAAAATTATCGGAAACGTGGGTTGCCCCAACATGCATTATTATTTATATTTTCTACTCCCTCTGTTTCCTAAATATAAGTCTTTTTTATTAGCCACACCTAAGACAAGAATTTTTTTTATTAGCAGTGAACCCCACATGTCATAGACACAAAAAGTGTGGCAAGATTCCCTTAGGCAAGCCAAAGTGTGTCTAACAATTTGAGCAACTCAAGTTAGGCAAGTGTGGCAAGTGTGGGGAAAATAATGTGGCAACATAAGACAAACATAGTCACAATCCAAACAGCCCCGTAATTTTTTGTGACATACATGAAAATTTGGTTAGTTAAATTTATAGTCAAAATTTGGCAAGGTCCATCAAATCAACACATGCAAGTATCAAAAGGGAAGTCACGGCATGCATGCATGCGTTGTACTCCCTCTATTTCCAAATATAAGTCTTTTTAGAGATTGCAACAAGTGACTACATACGAAGCAAAATATGTCTACATACATCCGTATGTAGTAGTCCATTTGAATGTGTAAGAAGACTTATATCGAGTGCAGTGCTTTGATGTGTCGCATCAACTCGTAAAAGACCGAGAAGTTTGATCAACGCCCTCTCCCTCGCGGGCTGAGCTCCGGTGCCTTAACTGCACCTGCCTTTGGCTGCATGACAGGTGGGCCAACCACCTGTTGGGCCCACCTGTCATAGACGCAAAGGTAGGAGCAATAAGTCAATGAAGATGCGTCCCTCCCTCGTGCATGAGCGTGGTGGCTGGCAGGACTGGTAGGAGCTTTCTCTACACGCTTCTTGACAGCGGCGAACTTGCGGATGGAGTTGACCATCATGTCATCCATGCGAGAGGCAAAGCCGGCGTCAGCGAGGGCTACGACACCGGCGGTCGCTAGCACCGTCTGGAAACGCTACGCGGTGCGGGGCCGTAGGCCGGCGCCTTGGATGATTTGGCACAGCCGACTGCCGCTCGTGACCATCGCCTCCATAGGTGCTTCTGGCTTCTGGTCACTTGGTGTTGGATTGGAGTGAGCAGTGTTGCGCAGAGACTAAGGAGTAGATGGATTGGAGTGGTGGGGCGCCTTTATATGAGAATCCAAACTCTGTTGCATTCACATCATGCTAGCTCTATTCTGCTTCTCCAATTAATTCCCTCTGCATGTAGAGTAATTTGAGGATGCATCATTGACCGTTCAACGTCTCGGGAACCGCTACCCTCTCCCTCTTGGAATTCAAGCACCTATGGAGGCGACTGTCGCTCGCGTCTATCGCGTGTCAGGAGACGTTCCCGTCGACGACGAGGTGCCTATGGTGACTTCATAAATTTCAAGATGATAGTACTAGTAAACTCAATATTGTGCACCGTGACCAAGGTCAAGAGGAAAATGAGAGAACTACGTATTTATTTACGGTGTAGATTCACTCATTTTTCTCCATATGAACTCCGCCTCGGTGTAGTCTAGTCACTTGTTGAAATCTCTAGAAAGGCAAATTCTCCTTTCTGGTTTACAGGGCTATACTAGCAAGTACTCCCTCCGTCCGAAAATACTTGTCATCAAAATGGATAAAAAAGATGTATCTAGAACTAATATATATTTAGATACATCCCCTTTTATTCATTTTGATGATAAGTATTTCCGAATGGAGGGAGTACTACAATAGTGGGCTCACATAGCAATTTTGTCTCATGCAAGAGCCTGGCTATATGCGTGCTCCAAGGTTCGCAACTGCCACGTTCGGGTTGCACTTGGCTCTTCACCTCTTCGAGAAGACGAACTGTTACTACTACTGCTTGTATAGTATCGAATCCATTGCTGCATGTCCGTCCACCGCGAGCGGGAGGGATAGCTTGTTGTAGTACTATAAGCAAAAGCATGTCCTCGTCTGTGATCCACCATGCACATGGGCGAGGGAGAAGGCGTGTAGTAGTGAAATCAAGCTTCTCCTCGTTGTACGAGTTGACGCGACACATCATAGCACTAGCCCCACATGGTTGCCTCTAAACTTGGCTGAAAGACCCATAGTGTACAATACTCCATTTGCTGCAACCTCTAACATTTACCCCACCACAAATTAAAATATATATTCCTGTCTTGACCAGATGAGCATGCAAACTAGAATCACCAGGATGACAGGTAGGGCCAGAAGATTATTTTAATCAGAAAATAGCATGGAGCCGACCCCAACGATTTTAAGCTTACAGGCACAATACACACTATCCTAGACTACTCTACACATGAAACTGCCACATGAGCGTCCGGGTTGCGCTTGGCTCTTCGCCTCTTTAGGGGTACTACTGAAGTGGCCATCTGACACCGATTGAACTGCTACATGTCCACCGCATACGGGAGGGAGAGCGTATAGCGAACGAAAGCTTCTCCCAGTCCTGCCAACCACCACGCTCATGGGCGAGGGAGGGATGCAGCTTCATTGACTTACTTGTTGGTGTGTCCCGTCAACTCGGAACGAGGAGAAGCTTGCAGGACAAGGTGAAGCTCGCTTACGCCTTTTGACTAATGCAACGTACCCTCGCCCAGGCGGTGGACATGCATCAGTTCATTCGGTGTTAGATTGCCAGAGGCATACACTGTACTAGTACCAAACATGTGGAGTACCATCATTGTTCGACTTCACGAAGAGGCGAAGAGCCAAGCGCAAGGTTTAGTAGTACGAGTAGTACTACTACTAGAACCGCATGGTGGAGCCTCTGTACTATTTTTTTTAATCTCCGATAAAGTACACGTTTATTCCAGAGAAGGGCGGAAAAACTGTAGCCCAACATGTAATGATGATATCGATCAACCATGCTCGAATATATCTTGGCCTCCATGCGAGCCCGTCTGTGTGTTCTTGCTCCTCGTCTCTCTCAAGGAACAGCGGGTTGGCGAGATCGGTTTGCTCATACTCCGGTCCCACATGTCAGTGATATGCCAAGAGGAGGTGCATTGATCGACTGGCCATACACGTACTTGGTTTTGCACCTTCATACTACTCCTCCCTCTGTCACAGTTTACAGGGTGCGCTTCATTATGATACATTTCTCTTAATGCATTTCCACCATCAGAGAGACTTTAGACACGTTTGGTTTAATGCTCAATTAATTACGGCGTGGTAACCGCAATTTTCTCTCGATGTAGTACTACGGAGTGGAGTAAGTGCATGCATGTGTGTACCCGGGGTGGAAGCACTGCATGCATGTGTGTACGCATTATTTTCTCTAGTAATAGACGCTGTGATATAACTACCAATGCTAATTTTTAGGCTGATCGCTAGTCGCCTTGGTCCCAGATATTTTCTCTTTTTCTGAAGCGCGCTCTATAAACAGTGACAGATGGAGTAGTATGAGCGGATTCAAAGAAGAGCATATTGATGGTTACTTCTTCCGAGCAACTTACAGTGGGAAAGGTGGGGCTTATGATTTTACTGCTCATTACTCACTATTAATGCGGCGCAACGACCGGTTTGAGTCTCCCATGTGGCTGTGCACTACCCCCTCGGTTCTTAAGTATACTCCGGAGTATTTGTCTTTCTAGAGATTTCAACGAGTGACTACTCAAATATTTGTCTTTTTAGAGATTCAAATGGACTACTACATACGGATGTATATAGACATATTTTAGAGTGTAGATTCACTCATTTTGCTTCGTATGTAGTCACTTGTTGAAATTTCTAGAAAGACAAATATTTAGCAACGGAGGGAGTACACATACAAAGCAAAATGAGTGAATCTACACTCTAAAATATGCCCATTTGAAATTTGTAAAAAGACAAATATTATTGATGACAGTTGCGAGGGAGAAGGCGTGTAGTAGTGAAATCAAGCTTCTCCTCATTGTACGAATTAACGCGACACATCATAGCACTAGCCCCACATGGTTGCCTCTAAACTTGGCAGAAAGACCCGTAGTGTACAATACTCCATTTGCTGCAACCTCTAACATTTACCCCACCACAAATTAAAATATATATTCCTGTCTTGACCAGATGAGCGTGCAAACTAGAATCACCAGGATGACAGGTAGGGCCAGAAGATTATTTTAATCAAAAAATAGCATGGAGCCGACCCCAACGATTTTAAGCTTATAGGCATGATACACGCTATCCTAGACTACTCTACACATGAAACTGCCACACGAGCGTCCGGGCTGCGCTTGGCTCTTCGCCTCTTTGGGGGTACTACTGAAGTGGCCATCTGACACCGATTGAACTGCTACATGTCCACCGCGTACGGGAGGGAGAGCGTATAGCGAACGAAAGCTTCTCCTAGTCCTGCCAACCACCACGCTCATAGGCGAGGGAGGGATGCAGCTTCATTGACTTACTGTTGCTGCCTTTGCGTCCATGATAGGTGGGCCCAACAGGTCGGTGGCCCACCTGTCATGCAGCCAAAGGCAGGTGTGGTTAAGGCGAGAGGGCATTGTAGTAATCAAACTTCTCGGTCTTGTACGAGTTGACGCGACACATCAAAGCACTGCACTTGATATATTTCAATAATTTGCATTTACCGATGCATTAATTACAACGCATGCATGCATGTCGTGACTCTCCTTTTGATACTTGCATGTGTTGATTTAATGCACCTTGAAGTAGTATGAATATGTGATGGTAAAGCTTTGTAATGCCCCGGCCCTAATAAAGTTAGAGATGGTTGTGCACGAGGAGGGCGAGATCATGCAAACGGAACAGGACCCGACGATGGAGCTCTCTATGGTCTCGATGGACCTCGCCTTGCTCCACTGCCCCTTGTGCCTCCGCCCCTTGAAGCCTCCAGTGTATGAGGTTCGAATACACCTCGTCCGTTCGGCTGATCAAGCAAGGTGCAGGTTTCTTGATTGATGTGTTGTTCGGTTGATTTGTGCAGTGCAAGGGAGGGCACCTGGCTTGCGCGGACTGCCGCGTCGAGCGCCCCGGGAACCAGCGGTAGTACCAGAAGTGCAAGCGCGGCGGTGGCTTCGACATGCGGAACACGGCGGTGGATGTCGTCCTCTCCTCGGTGAGTGGAGTGCCCGCATGAAGGTTGTGGGCTCTACATCACTTACCACAAGCTCGCCGATCACCAGAGCATGTGTCCGCTCGCGCCCTACAAATGCCCCATGCCCGTCTGCGGCTACGAAGGCCCGCCGCCGGTGCTCTCCCACCACATCAGCATCGTGCATCCCATGCCCGTGCACAGGATCCAGTACGGCAAGGCGCTCCAGCTGCAAGTGCCACTGTCGGAGCCACGGCTCTTACTGTTCGCGGAGGAGGACGGCCGTGCGTTTTTCTTGGTCGGCAGTGTGCTCGACATCAACGCGCCTATCGCCGTGTTGGTCGTCTGCATCAGAGCGGGGGCGTCTCCACTGCCACATACATGGCCAAGCTGTGGGCGAACGGCCCGCCGGGAGAGCCCAAAGGCAAGACCGATGTTGTCATGGTGGAAATGGAGGTGACAAGCAGCAGGGATCCCGGTGACATCGCCGTGCAGGAGCTGACCTTCTTCACAGTTCCGCCCAAGCTGTTGGCCGGGGCTAAGCTGGTGTCCCTCCACATTTAGATTGACAAGCTCACATCCTAAATGATTCTACAGTGCCTTCTGTTTATCTTAGTAATATGCTAATATAGGGGTTAGCTCGGTCTACTTTAGCTTAAGAGATGGTGGGTTTTGGTGGCGATGCAGCAATTACCTCACCATCAGATCAGCAGTGAAAGTAATTTCAAACAGTCGAATGGATATTTTGTGTCTGTTGTATATAAAGATCCTTTGGGTAAGAAGTAACAGCTTATATGCTTTTTTTGAAACGGGGCAGCGATACTAGTATAATTTTTGTTGACATGCACTAATATTTTCGAAACGGGCGTTAGGCTGTAGATAGAAGGGCGGTTGGGACGTAGCATTGGCCCATACCGCGGTGACCCCCGATTGGGATGCACCGACTGTGGATTTTCTCCCTCGCCGATGTCGACCGCGTCTATGTAGAACATTGTTCCCTTCCCCCAGCTGCCGGATCAGGCCGGACATGTGACTAGCGGTGTGGCCACCGTCGTTCTATGCTTGTGAAGAGAGCAACCCAAGCAAGCAGGTTTGTAGCTTAGGCTCCTACTAGTGTATATATAGTGGTTTTCTTTTTCTCTCCATATCAACCATTTTATATTGCGTACGTGTCATTGAAAAGTGAAATGATGATTGCTTCTTCCGACTAACTTATTGTGTGATTTGACTGCTCCTTTAGTGGCCCCTACACGTACTCCCCCTATGTGTATGCAACAGTCACATGTACACATGGACGCAAAAACACGCGCGATGCCCTAATGCATGCATGTTTGAGCACACGACGAAACACACACGGTCACGCTCAAGTGCTCAACCTACACGTGCATGCACACACATACTAAGCCAGGGTGAGATAGTGACCGTATAAACACCAGAAAATGTATATATTGAGCGCAATGAGCGTATTATGAAGTCCACTGACCGTATTTTTACAAATATACAGTGACAGATAGTGTATTTATCTCGTTTGAAATTAAGCCATATTAACCGGAGAGGAGGCAGTATGGACTAGCATTACTTTGTTGTGTCCAGTCAACTTGCCGAACGAGGAGAAGCTTGCAGGACGGGAGAAGCTTGCGCGCGGTGGCCCGCAGGACAAGGAGAAACTTTTGACTAATGCAAGCTCTCCTTCACTCAGGCGGTGGACATGCAACAGTTAATTCGGTGTCAGATTGCTAGAAACATACATTATACTATTACTATTATTGTTGCACTTCCCGAAGAGGCGAACAGCCAAGCGCAAAGTTTACTAGTACTAATACTACTACTATAGTCTATAGAGGTATGTACTATACTAGTACTAGGAACCGGATGGAGGAGCGCCTGCACTCTTATTATATTTTTAAAATGTGATAAAGCAATCTTCAACACATTCAGTTCTCTTCAAGGGTTCTCGCATGTGATAATGGAAATTGATTGCATGGAACACTCGCCACAATTCTCGCTTAATTCTGGCTCATATCCTGTTGCAAATAGGAGCGCTCAGTGATATTTCCTATTTTTTTGTTATTCACCATGTAAACAGGTCAGCAAACCTTACGGCGCATCTTTGTGCGAACCGTGCTTGCCGCACTTTGAATGTGGCCGAGAGCTGGCTTGATGAAACACCTCGCTTCCTACTTCTTTTTTTGCGGGGTACCTCGCTTCCTAGTGACTAGTGTCTTGGCTGGTCATCCTAAGAATGCTTATATATGAATAAAGCTCTCTCATTTACCCGCAAAAAGATTAAGCCATATTAACCGGAAAGGAGGGAGTATGGACTAGCACTACTTGTTGGTGTGTCCCGTCAACTCACAGAACGAGGAGAAGCTTGCAGGACAAGGTGAAGCTCGCTTACGCCTTTTGACTAATGCAACATACCCTCGCCCAGGCGGTGGACATGCATCAGTTCATTCGGTGTTAGATTGCCAGAGTCATACACTGTACTAGTACCAAACATGTGGAGTACCATCATTGTTCGACTTCACAAAGAGGCGAAGAGCCAAGCGCAAGGTTTAGTAGTACGAGTAGTACTACTACTAGAACCGCATGGTGGAGCCTCTGTACTATTTTTTTTAATCTCCGATAAAGTACACGTTTATTCCGGAGAAGGGTGGAAAAATGGTACCCCAACATGTAATGATGATATCGATGAACCATGCTCGAATATATCTTGGCCTCCATGCGAGCCCGTCTGTGTGTTCTCGCTCCTCGTCTCTCTCAAGGAACAGAGGGTTGGCGAGATCGGTTTGCTCATACTCCGGTCCCACATGTCAGTGATATGCCAAGAGGAGGTGCATTGATCGACTGGCCATACACGTACTTGGTTTTGCACCTTCATACTACTCCTCCCTCCGTCACAGTTTACAGGGTGCGCTTCATTATGATACATTTCTCTTAATGCATTTCCACCATCAGAGATACTTTAGACACGTTTGGTTTAATGCTCAATTAATTACGGCGTGGTAACCGCCGTTTTCTCTCGATGTAGTACTACGGAGTGGAGTAAGTGCATGCATGTGTGTACCCGGGGTGGAAGCACTGCATGCATGTGTGTACGCATTATTTTCTCTAGTAATAGACGTTGTGCTATAACTACCAATGCTAATTTTCAGGCCGATCGCTAGTCGCCTTGGTCCCAGATATTTTCTCTTTTTCTGAAGTGCGCTCTATAAACAGTGACAGATGGAGTAGTATGAGCGGATTCAAAGAAGAGCATATTGATGGTTACTTCTTCCGAGCAACTTACAGTGGGAAAGGTGGGGCTTATGATTTTACTGCTCATTACTCACTATTAATGCGGCGCAACGACCGGTTTGAGTCTCCCATGTGGCTATGCACTACCCCCTCGGTTCTTAAGTATACTCCGGAGTATTTGTCTTTCTAGAGATTTCAACGAGTGACTACTCAAATATTTGTCTTTTTAGAGATTCAAATGGACTACTACATACGGATGTATATAGACATATTTTAGAGTGTAGATTCACTCATTTTGCTTTGTATGTAGTCACTTGTTGAAATCTCTAGAAAGACAAATATTTAGCAACGGAGGGAGTACACATACGAAGCAAAATGAGTGAATCTACACTCTAAAATATGCCCATTTGAAATTTGTAAAAAGACAAATATTATTGATGACAGTTGCGACGACAAAAAGAAGCATATTCCTTGTCCTAAGGGAAGATAACAACACTGTTGTGTTTGTCTAAAATGGTGTGAGGACGAGATTGCAATATGGAAAGTATGTCGGACAAGCTATGTTTTGTGCAAAGAACTATGTAAGATCCACATGCAGCGACGTGGGAAGACGGGCAGTGGAGCAAGGCCGGAGGGGATACCTGGAGGTCGTCGGGGTGTAACTAGGTGAGCGGCGGCGGGCGGAATTTGCCCATACTGCGGCAGTGAGTAGGTGGCGTAGGCCCTACCGCGTCGGAGCTTGGTCAGAGAGAACGGTGTGTACCGCAGATCGGGACGTGCTACCTCGGCGCCATCGAACGGAGAAACAATGCACGTCCTCCCTTTCCGCCGGCGGACGGGATGCGGCCGGATCAGTGACCAACGGTGAGAGAGAGAGGCCACCGCAGCCTTGTGTGAGATACTCTGAAGAGAGACAAACCAGGCAGGGAGGCTCCATTGTATATAGTGGAGCGGACTACCTTTTTCTCCATAAAAATCGCTTTATATTCTGTGTACGTGCCATTGAGCGATATAACTTTATTTAAAAATAACGCACCAATGCATCGAGTCAAACTTTGTTTCATGCACTCGTGGTACACGACCTCCATAGGTAAACAACTGCTACACGCGTTCAAATTAGCACGTGGGCTGCCATTTCGTATAGAAATGAGCTCCACCGTGTACCCGCGCGGGTGCGGCTGGGCACGAAGCGTGAGTACATGCACGGTCACCTATTCTCTTCTTGTATACGTACACCACCTATGTGGGGTTGTGTGAGAGAGATACAAACATAGAGAGATATAGTGTGTGGGTTC
>NC_041380.1:480426390-480495735 GCF_002162155.2 Triticum dicoccoides
AATGTAACATATGTAATGTGTGTGAAATAGAGTCCTGGATATATCATATATAGAGAGGGGGCGATCCACGAGAAGAGAGTGGAGGTATCATCGACTTGAGGTGTCCATAGAATCGAAGAGAGGGATGATGTGTGTGTGTGTGTGCGCGCGCGCAGTCGATAAAGAGTGCCATCGAACTTGTGTGTGCCCACGTCAAAGATATAGAGTGGCTGGCCTACTAGAACGAGAGAGGGGACAGGTGCAGTTTGTCTCTGTGGCATGGATACCTACCTAAAACGCTCGACTATCGGTGTGTGGTGGAGGGAGGGAGGCCTAATTAACTATAGAGGTATAATGGCTGGTATATGTGTGGAGGAGGAGAGAGGCCTACCTCATGTATTAAGGGAGATCGATCTACCTCATGTATTAAGGGAGATCGATCGGCATCCATGCATATGTGTAGGAGAGGAATAAGGTTGGGAGAGACACAGAGCTAGAGAGTTGGAGGGGGTGGTAGTGGAGTTGCTTCTAACAAATCGTGGGATAGGCTTGCTAGACAACCGGAGGGCACGCCTGCAATATCAATAAGAGAGGGGATGGTTGCCTGTCTGTGCACGTGCGTGTGAGAGACGGGTCAGGAGGCATGCACGAATGATGAGGGGGGACGATATGGCTGTGGTAAGCAGACATAACTACATAGGAAGATCAATCATCCTTTGTGAGAGAAAGGAGAGACATAACTTGTGAGGTACGTCAATCGATGGGGGGATAGTTAAAGTCGACCTACGTATATGTTGAGAGATCGATCGGTATACATGCATGTGTGGGTTAGAAGCAAATGAGGTAGGAGAAGAAGGATAGAGAGAGAGGGATGCATCTAGGAGGTGGTGCGGGAGTCATACTATATCCAGGGGAAGGAGTGTGTGAGTACGAGATCGATGAAAAGAGTGGTGGGAGTGAGGCATGGACGGTGATAAGAGAAGAGGGGAAGCTTGTGTTTGTGCTAGGCACACCTGGCTAGAGAGACATATCGATGATGTGTGCCGTAAAGAAGGAGCCAGGGGGCTACACACACCGTGGGTGAACGACCTAAAGTGAAAAGATGAATTTGTGCGATGGAGCTAGAGAATGCTGAGGGAGGGTGAGAGGGATGTGGGCGTGTGCATGCACGAGAGAAAGTTAGCTCTAGCTAGCTACAAATATAAGAGGATTGTGTGGGTGTAAAAGATGAATAGAGATCATACTTCATTATAAAAAGCGAATTTGGATATTTGAAGAATTTATCATAGTGTTTTAAACCGACGCATGTGTGAATATATATAACGGTGATACACATGGTGTGGTTATGAACATGTTATACTACATATAATATATTTTATCTCTACTCTTATAAAAAACGGAGTTGTTGATGATGTTGTGCCTGCCATCCTGCAATATAGGCCGTCCGACTTATATCTGACGGATAGGAAGGAAACTATGACAATTTTGAAAAAAGATACCCACACCCCTCTCCATATTTGCAAATTAGGCCTCCCCTTGATCATGTTGATGTTCTATGGAACGCATTGGCATATTGCTAGTACTACGTATAATATATAGAATATTGATCATAATTTGGGCTAATGTGTGGCTTTTGCAGCTCAGGTCCAAATACTTGTCATAATGTAGGGGGCGGGGCACTATACTATGTGTGATAAACACGGTGTACACGTATGGAACATGGTTTAGATTATGAATATATAGTTAGTACATCAAATGTACTATTATTTGGAATCAACATCGAGTGTATTCAAAAAGTAGAATTCGAGTTCATGTAGTACACATAGTTCATATCTATCTCTATAGTAATCATGTGGTGTGTTACTAAGGAAATACACGAATGACGGTTTAAGTTGGAAACAATCATTATTGTAGATTTTTATTGAAATAGAGAAACGAATTCAAATTCAGTTCAAATTGCAGCGGTAGTATAGACATTTGGAATACACTAAAATGTTGGTATGAGTAGGTTACATGCATTATACAGCAAACGAAAAAATTTAATTGGACATGACATGGATTCATACTCCCTCCTTCCATCTATATAGGGCGTAATGCGTTTTTAAGACCGCTTTTGACTATTGACAAGATTAATAGTCATGACAACCACAATGTGAAAATTATATTATTGAAAGAACCTTTCACAAACGAATTTAACGGTGTGCTTTGTGTAAGTTGCATGTCAATATTATTGCTCTAATATTTTGTCAAAGTTAGCATAAAATACGCATTAGGCCCTATATAGATGGAAGGAGGGAGTAGCTTTGAATAGCATTTTTATAGTAAAACGAGGCAAGACTCTCTCTTTGTGTGGTGTGAATATTTTTATTTTTTTGTTTTCTTTTTGGTTGAGGGAAGTGAGAATTGATTTGGTACGTACAAGTACAATATTACACATTAGGCTTGTCCCTAAAATTCAACCCGCGCCTTGTTATATCCCGAAAATTCAGATATCGTGCTCCTAAAACTGGCGCCTTCACAACCCGCGCCTTGCTATCCCGAAATTACAACGCGCGCGAAACCCCACCCTCCTTCGTCCGCCACCTCACCGCTGCCCAGCCGGAGCCTCTTCCCCGACGACGTCGTCCACCGCAACAGCTCGACGTCCCTCGTCCACCTCCCCGGATGAGGATCCGTCGTCCATCTCGTCGTCCCGCCGGTTTAGCCGCCCCGCCCTTGTAACATCCCAAAATTCTAAATTTTGGAATGTTATATTAAATAGATATATTTGGTTGATCGTTTGATTCTGGTGTGGTTGCTTGTGTGAAATTGAGTGAAATTCGAAACTTTTTGAAAGTTAAATGAGAGGAAATAAAAGGACTTTCCTAAACTTTCATTTTTGCGTTTATGAATCTCCGTGAATTCAAATTCTTTTCAAATACAAAACCCTAGAGAGAAGATGACATGACTTCTTCCATTTGAATAAATGAAAAGGGTTTTGAAAAGATTTGAATTTTATTTCGAAATATTTTTAATTCAGAAATTTTATGCAACTCAATGATTTTCACGAGAGAAGATAAATGACTTCTTCATATCAAATTATATGAAATATGAGTTGTGAGTTTCAAAGAATCAAATTTAGAGTCCTTTTGGAAATTATTTTCACTTTGGGGTTATTTGACTTTTATTCAAATTATTTTTCTCCAAAAATAAAATAAATGAAAATTAGGGTAAAATAATTCCCTACATCAGAAAATTGGAGAGAAATAAATTTGAAATCATTTTGGTATTTTTAAAAAATGATTTTTATTGGGTTTTATTGCACCAGTAGCACTCTTTGATTTATTTTAATTTTTGTGGATTTTATTTGATGCTAGAAAAATGTTGATGTTGTAGAAAATCTTTGTCTGAAAATTTAGATATATAATATGCCTATATATAATTTTACTTTCATTTTCGTTATTCCTTTTTTTCCTTTTCTGTTTCTAAAAAACAAACTACGCATGCGTATGAAACTAACTGTCGCCTACGTGCGCAGCATAGTGGCATCGGGCGTCCCATTTTTTCTCTTCTCTCCTATATGGGCCAGCCCAGCGAGCATTTTTTATTTTATTTGACCGAATTTTGTTAAAAAAACTACAGCACGCGGCTGGACCTAACTTTTGGCCCATTATATTTTCAAATTTCATCTATGTATGTATATGTTTAGTCCCACATTGCCTAGCCTTTGATCCCTAAACCTCTTTTTCATCTATATATATAGACTCATAGAGCCTCAAAAAATCATCTAATTCAGGTTAAATCAATATTTTGGTTTGACTAGATTCATTAAAAAATATATTTTTCTTCTCTTCGATGGGACTTCTGAAAATTGTCTCCTCTTTTCAAAGTCGTCTTTTCTCTTTCTTTGTTTTTTTTTCTTTTTATACTTTCGTAGTTTATTATTTCTAGAGTAGTATGATAGAATAATTAGATTATCAATTAGTCTTTGTATTTATACATTAGATCTAGATTTTTTTTAGCCGTAGCTATTTTTTCTTTCGTAAAACAATTTGGCTCTGATTTTTCAAATAGCCATAACTTTTTACTCGTTCATCCAAATTAGATGAAACCAACGCCTATAATTTTCTCTTGTTTTCACCTATCTAGTAAACCTGTCACATCAACCTTTTGGAATTTTCAAATTTCGAAATTTGTTCAGATTCATATTCAAACTTTTTTTGAGCATAACTTGAGTTTTATAACTCTGATTTAATTGATTCTTTTTGCAAATGGAAGTTCTTGGCCTAAACTTTCTGATAAGGCCAAATTCACATAATTTTGGTACTGTTAGAAATTGTTTATGTTGCAAGAGTTATTTGCTTGGTTTTGATGTTTTCAAAACTGTTTTCTTCGTTCCTCCCGATCTTTTGAGTGATTGCTTATGTGTGGTTACTATTGCTTGCTCACGATAGATTGAACGGAGTGTGACGAGTAGAACTATCAAGAGTTATGAGTGTGAATCATCTTCATCAACTGTATAAGGCAAGTTCACACTTTGATTATATCCCTTTCATACCCAGTTTTTATGCATTAGTTTCAACCCTCGAATACTGCATGGTTAGGACTTGATAACATGTGGGTACTGGGAAGTAGTTGATGAGGTAGGAACCTATTGTCCTGCATTCAAACCTTGGGAGTTACTTCTACATTATGCTTATACTGCTATGCTATGCACGTAGACGTGGATTGGTTTGAGAGAATTCATGAAAGATGTGAGAGATTATTGTTAACTAAGGTTGAACTTAAGGTGGTTACTTTACTACACATCTGGGTGGATTGGTTGGGGCACCCTGGGGATATACCAGTGGACTTGCCTAGACACCTGGGGATATACCAGTGTTGTCCTAGGAGATCCCGGGGTTACCGTGTGATCATCCTATGGTTCGCCACCCAGACTCAAAGGGAAACTTTCGTGTGCAGCCACAAGCCATTATGGGTTCTGGCATAGTTGAGTAAGTTGTGGGGATCCTTTCCATGATGGGCTAGCAGATATAGGGGATTGTAGGTGTACCGGCCTATATATCGGTTAAGGGGGCCTCTTCGGAAAGACTGTGTCTCGGTCATCCGTTTCTCAAACACCATGCAGTGCGAGAAATACAACGGAGGAGATAGAGTCTTGTGGGGAAAAGTGTGCAAACCTCTGCAGAGTGTACAAACTAATCATGATTAGCCGTGTACCTGGTTATGGACATCTTGAGTATCTGGTTCTTGGATTATCATGTTGATCTCAACACTTTATTTAATTAATTTAATTGGGTTAATGATTATTATTTTGAGATTGAGTTGGGAATATACCTTCTCAATACTTTTTTAAACAACTGTGTAGTTAAATAAAATTGAGTCAATTACAGCACTGGTGCTAGAACTTGGCACAAATGATCACTTTAGTGCTAGAAATTGCGGTGTACATATAAGTGGTTCAAGAATTTGGCTTGATGGTGTAAATACGGTGTTTCATATGCCTGCGGCGCTGACTATGCATGCCAACACGGCCTGTTTTTTTTTGCGACAGGCCCCTCAACAATTTATTGTTTCTCTTATAAAAAAGGTATAGAAAATAAATTGGTCCACCGGAGGTTCAAACCAGCGACCTGCGGATTGCCAGCCCACCTACACGGCCTTTTGTCACGTGAGGATACATATCCTTTAGATATTCCGACTGAACATTTCTCAAAAAGAAATTTGACTGGACAATTTTAATCTCAAAAATCAGTGCATGCTCGGTAATCCAAACCAGGAACCTTAGGGTAAATAAGTGTCTGGGCATACCACCACAACAAACAAGGTCACTTATTTGTGATGTATAATTTGGCTCACAAAAATTGTGATGTCTTATTACATTTTATGAATATAACACAACGCGATCTTGACACTAAATTGAATTGTCATCAATGAAACCATTATAATTATGTGATATAAATTTGTTGAAAAACATGTACATTATAATTATGTGCTGTAAATAATACACATATAAATAATATAAATACATTAAAATGTTCATATAACATCAAAACGAATCCACCCACTAATTCAACAAAAATCTATATAATTAAATTAGTGCCCGGGGATACAACTCCAACCGAAGAGGTAACATATTTCTGCAGTATAATTACACTTTATGACTATAACGGAAAACGATCGTGTCGTTGAACTGAATTGGAGTCAGTGCAGAAAATTTCAAAATTTTAGTTTTTGGGATTTCTAAAATTTTGTAAATTGTAATAATGCGTTATAAATAATATACATATAAGTAAAATAAATTACATTAAAAAATGTACATATAACGTCAAAACATATCCACATACTAATTTAACAAAACCCCACATAATTAACTTATGATTTTTTAAAAAACTATGATTTTAAAAACTGTTCACAATTTAAGAAAAACAATTAATTATTTTTAGAATTTTCTTATATTAAGTAAATTCTTATATATGTCAATTTTTTTCCTGATTTTTAATATCATATTCATGTAGTATATAAAAGTGATCATGATATAAGAAAATTTTAGGTTGTTTTAAAAAGAGTTAACATGTTTTAATAATTTTTTTGTGTTTTATGGAAATATTATTGAATTAAATTTATATATATAATATGTATGGAAAATAAATATGAGCCTAGTGTGCCATTAGATTGCAGATTCTAAAATGTGTACTATTTAAATCTTATAAACAGATTTTATATTTCATAAATATTTCAATTTGTATGAATATGTTTTAAAATAATGTGTGAATTATTTTTTAGATGACATGAATTTTTAAATTATGCAAAGTGTAATTATACTTTGGACGTCTTGTGTTGGGGTGGTATGCCTGGCTATGTAACCTGCTGTATTTTGTTTTTTGGACTAAAATTCTTAATTTATATGGTTAAGCCTAAAGTATATATAAAGCCTATGTATCTATACTAACATCAAATCCAAATTGGTGTGCTGGCTAGCCACCAGCGCAGGTGACCTATAGTACGCGAGTTTGAACGAGTAGCTTTATTTTTTATATACAGTTTCTCTTGAGGGACTTTTTCATCAAGAAAAAATAATATCGAGAGGCTTTTCGCAAAAGACAGGCCACACGCCCTGCCCTTTGACAGCAGGCCCTACACCAAACTCGCGCGCCGCAGGTGTGTACAACACAGTATTTACACTGTCAAGTCAAGTACCACTTGTATGTACACCACAAGTTCTAGCACTAAAATGAACTTGTATGCCAAGTTCTAGCACTAGTGGTGTAATTGAATCAATAAAATTTATTCCTTTGAGGAAAAATTAGCTTTATGCAAAAATAAACTTGAGCTTTCCACCAGCCAACTATGCATGTAGTGATAACTATTATTCATCTTTATCCTATGGTGTGAATTTGCCAGTACATTCAATATACTGACCCTTTGTGGCTGCAACGTCTCATGTTCCAGGATTCTTACGACGAGTAAGTGATACGTTAGGGTTACGATTTCTATACTCAACTTTCCCGTTGGTGCTGATGGGAATCCACAACATTGTTGTTACTTCCGTAATTCGAATTGAGGTAATAGTATTTACGTTACTTTATACATGTGATTTACCTCTGTTATAAATTCGCGAGTACTGTGTGTATCAGCATACCGATCCAGGGATGACACTTAAGCACAGAGACTTGACCGTCTGAGGTCGGGTCGCTACAGTCCTCCACCTCCAAGGAGCTGCTCCAACGATCGCCTCGTCTATCGCGGCTGCTCCATCCCCACAACGTCGCCTTAACCTGCTCCACCGGAACCGTGACATCCTCACCGACTCCTCGGACGAAGCCGAGGCCTACTCGGCACCACCAAAGAGGTTGTACACTCATCACATCGCACCTTCTCCTTAGCTCGACCTCCCGGCGCTGACGGTGCTCCATCCCGCACCCCCATGGAGCGGCTACCTTCAAGCCGGCGCCGCGGGCGACATCTCCATGGCGGCGCTCCCCTCATGTGAGGCCCCTTCGATTGTAGCGACCAGACCTCAAACAGTCTGATCTCTATGCTCCGGTGTCATCCCTGGATCAATAATGCTGACACCACACAGTACTCGGAGGATTTATAATAGAGTAGCAATCACACACTTATTACATCGAGTGTCTCCATAGAGAACTTATTACAATAAATATGGCTTAAGGCCATCTAATAACGATAACAGCGGAAGGCTTGGAAGATAAGTGAGTCCATCAACTCCAACGGCATCACTGAGTATAGAACCACGACCTAAAAACTCCTTAATCATCGTCTGAAAAGTCTGCAACATTAATGTTGCAGCCCGAAACGGGTCAGCACATGGAATATGCTGTCAATGTAACACATAGAGAGTAATGGAATGAAACAGCTATACTATATGCATATTTGGCTGGTGGAAAGCTCTATGGTTACAGTTTTGCGTAAAGCCAATTTTTCCCTACTTCAAAGGAATAAATTTTGTTTAACTATCATGGTAGTTGTTAAACATTGAGAATGGTTGACAGCATTCTCAATCCCAATTAAGAATCATCATTAAACATAACCCAACAAAATTAATTTAGAGTAACATGTTGAGATTCACATGATAATCCAAGTACTAGATACTCAAAATGTCCATAACCGGGGGCACGGCTAATCATGATTAGTTTATTACACTCTGCAAAGGTTTGCGCACTTTTCCCCACAAGATTCGATCACCTCCGTTTGGTTTCTCGCACTACAAGGTGTTTGAGAAGATGGGTGACCGAGACATAGTCTTTCAGAAGCGCTAGCACCTTACGATCGGGTAGACCGTACCACCTATATCTCCTACATCTGCTAGTCTACCACTGTAAGAGTTCGCACGACTTAGTCAACTATGCTAGAGCCCATAATAGCTTGTGGCTGCACACGGAAGTTTCTAACATGAATAATCTCATGATCCCTTTGAGCCTGGGTGGCGATACAAAAAAACAGGCAAGTCTTGGAATACCCAGGTGTCTCAATCCACCCAGATGTGTGTTTAAGTTGCCACCTTAGATAAACCATTAATTAACAATCTCACATTTGTCATGGATATCACTCACCCAATCCACGTCTACTAGCATAGCATGGCATAATAAGAAAACATAGAAGTAACTCCCAAAGGTTTGATAATAAACAGGTAATAGGTACTACCTCAACTACTTCCCATCCCACAATTTAATTAGATCATAATCATGCAATGTGTGAGGATTGATCTAATGCAAGAAAACTGGGTAGTAGAAAAGGTATGATCAAAGTGTTACTTGCCTTGCTGATGATCCGCGAAACCTAACGATTCGAAGTAACAGGCGGCGCACTCCGGGTATTCTATCGCAGACAAACAAACAAGCATACAATAAGTACTCATCTAATGCACAGGTAAAACTCAAATAAGAGATCTAACCAGAAGGTTCAACTTAAGAACTCCGGTTGGCAAAAAGAATCAAATCGAATGAAGCAACGAAAGTCAAACGGCGAAAGAAAACACTTCGTTTTAGTAATCTGGATCTAGGGCAAATTTTACAGTAGCAAAATCTTGTTTAAGTTGGTTAAACGGATAGAGGGTTTCGAGACGAAACTCTAGGTGCTTGAATCGCCTGATTCTGATAAACGAGCGAAAAGTTATACTAAAACGAAAATTGGATCAGGAATCGCGATTAGAAAAATCACGGATTTAATCCGAGAAAAAGAAAAACGACGAACGCTCGCTAGAACGAACGAACGGACGAACGCTCGCTATTTAAATAAACCGTAAAAACCGATCTATTTTAAAAAACCGAATCTAAAAAAACCGACGGAAAAACCGACGAAAACCGATCTAATTTAAAAAAACGATGGCACGGAAGTCGAGGCGCGGCGAACCTCGGCGACGGCGGCGGCGGCGACGGGCGGCGGCGGTGCGGGGCGGGAGCGGGTGGCGGCGGCGGCTTTGGGGCTGGGCCGTCTTTTAAAGGCCACCTCGGGCCGGAGTCCTATCCGGACACGGCCCATAGGTTGGTTCGTTTTTTTAAAATTATTTCGCTCGGAAGAAAAAAATGAAAAGAAATACTAAATGGACTCCAAAAATTCCGACATAAATTTTCACGGGCTTCTAAAATCAAGCCGCACAAGGTGAACATTTATTTGGGAGCTTAATGCAATTTTGAAAAAATGCACATTTTTCCTAAATTCAAATAAAACACCGAAAAACTCCGAAATAAAATCTTATTTGATTTTATTATTAAATCCTCAATATTTCTTTATTTTGGGAAAGTCATTTTATTCCCTCTCTCATATTTTTGTAATAGAAATAATTGATGATAAAATAAATAAAATCAAATGATCCTATTCTCAAAATTTGAGAAAACTCAAATATGAAAATAACGAAATCCCCAACTCTCTCCGTGGGTCATTGAGTTGCGTAGAATTTCTAGGATCAACCAAAATGCAAAATAAAATATGATATGCATTGATGATCTAATGTATAACATTCCAAATTGAAAATTTGGGATGTTACAAACCTACCCCCCTTAAGATGAATCTCGCCCTCGAGATTCGGGTTGGCTAGAAAATAGGTGAGGGTGGTCCTTGAGCAAATCTTCCTCTCGCTCCCAGGTGGCTTCATCCTCTGTGTGGTGGCTCCACTGAACTTTACAAAACTTGATAACCTTGCTGCGGGTAACTCGGCTGGCAAACTCGAGGATCTTAATTGGCTTCTCCTTGTAGGTCAAATCGTTATCCAACTGAATAGTTTCTAAGGGCACTGTGTCTCTCAACGGTATGTCAGCCATCTCCGCATGACATTTCTTTAACTAGGAAACGTGGAACACATCATGAACTCCTGACAATCCTTCGGGCAATTCCAACTTGTAGGCCACTTCTCCCATATGTTCCAAAACTCGATATGGTCCTACAAATCGTGGTGCTAACTTCCCTTTAACTCCAAAACGCTTTGTTCCTCGAAGTGGAGATACTCGAAGATAAGCTCTATCTCCGACTTCGTAAATTGTCTCCTTGCGTTTAGAATCTGCATAACTCTTCTGTCTGGACTGGGCTACCTTGAGCCTATCACGAATCAATTTCACCTTCTGTTCAGACTCTTTAATCAAGTCAGGTCCAAACAACTGGCGGTCTCCAACTTCGTCCCATGACAACGGTGTCCTGCACCTCCTTCCGTACAAGGCTTCGAAAGGGGCCATCTTTAAACTGGTTTGATAACTGTTGTTGTAAGAGAACTCTGCATATGGCAAATTATCGTCCCAACTAGATCCATAATCTAGCGCACAAGCTCTCAGCATATCCTCCAAGATCTGATTGACTCTCTCGGTCTGTCCATCTGTCTGTGGATGAAAAACTATACTGAATTCTAGCCTAGTACCCAAAGTTTCATGCAACTGCTTCCAGAACTTTGAGGTAAACTGGGTTCCTCTATCTGATACGATACTCCTTGGAACTCCATGCAGACATATGATCATGGTCATGTATATCTTTGCCAACTTAGCACTGGTGTAAGTGGTCTTTACTGGGATGAAATGAGCTACTTTTGTCAATCGATCAACTACAACCCAAATCGAGTCATAGCCGGAACGAGTCCTGGGCAATCCTGTGATAAAATACATGCCTAGCTTATCCCACTTCCATTCGGGTATCGGCAAGGGTTGTAACAATCCTGCTGGCTTCTGATGCTCTGCCTTTACTCTCTGACATACATCACAAACTGCTACATACTCCGCAATATCCTTCTTCATTCCGGTCCACCAGAAAATATCCTTCAAATCCAAATACATCTTGGTATTTCCTGGGTGAATCGAATATGATGAATCGTGTGCCTCTTGCAAAATCAACTTCCTGATCTCCGGGTCATTGGGCACGTAAACGCGGTCTTCAAACCATAGGGTGTCGTGCTCATCCTCACGAAATCCTTTAGCTTTTCCTTTGCTCAGTTTCTCCTTTATAGCGGCAATCTCTTTGTCAGTTTTCTGAGCTTCTCTGATTCTATCCATCAAAATTGACTGAATCTCCAATGCTGCTTCAAAGCCTCTCAGAACTATTTCCACACATAGTTCACGAAGATTATCCGCTAACTCCTTGGGTATTTCTCCCGTCATTAACGTATTGACATGGCTCTTACGGCTTAATGCGTCAGCTACTACATTAGCCTTTTCGGGGTGATAATGCAATTTCATATCATAATCCTTGATAAGCTCCAACCATCTCCTTTGTCTGAGATTCAACTCCTTCTGTGTGAAAATGTACTTCAAACTCTTATGATCCGTGTACACCTCACAATGGTTTCCAATGAGGAAATGTCTCCATGTTTTCAAAGCATGCACTACGGATACTAACTCCAAATCATGCGTTGCATAATTCAACTCATGAGGTTTCAGTTGTCTTGAGGCATATGAAACAACTCTCCCTTCCTGCATAAGCACTGCTCCAAGTCCTCGACGTGAAGCGTCGCAATACACCTCATAATCTTTGGTCTGGTCTGGCAAAATCAACACTGGTGAGGTAACCAAATGTTTCTTCAACTCCTGAAAACTAGCCTCACATTCCTCTGTCCATATGAACTTGGTATCTTTCTTTAACAACTCTGTCATAGGCTTCGCAATCTTTGAGAAATTCTCAATAAATCTCCGGTAGTATCCTGCGAGTCCAAGAAAACTCCGGATCTCTCCAACTGTTGTTGGGGCTTCCCACTTGGTCACGGTATCAACTTTAGTGGGATCAACTGCTATACCTTCTCCAGATATAGCGTGTCCGAGGAATCCTACTTCCTTCAACCAAAACTCACATTTGCTGAACTTGGCATATAATTGATGTTCTCTGAGCTTTCCAAGTACCAAACGCAAATGCTCCTTATGCTCCTCTTCATTCTTCGAGTAAACCAGGATATCACCAATGAACACTACGACGAAATTATCCAAGAACTCCATAAACACTTTGTTCATCATGTTCATAAAATAGGCAGGTGCATTAGTCAGACCAAATGACATAACGGTATACTCATACAGCCCATACCTGGTGGTAAAAGCTGTCTTCGGAATATCCTGTTCTCGAATCTTCAACTGGTGGTATCCTGATCGCATATCGATTTTGGAAAATACCTTAGCTCCTTGCAATCGATCAAACAGATCGTTGATCATTGGTAGTGGGTACTTGTTCTTGATCGTTACTTCATTCAATCCTCGACAATCAACAACCATCCTTGACGATCCATCCTTCTTCTCCACTAGTAGTACTGGCGATCCCCAAGGAGAACTTGGGCGAATATATCCTTTATCCAGTAACTCCTTAATCTGCTTCTTAATTTCCACCAAATCCTTTGCTGGCATCCTATATGGTCTCTTTGATATTGGCCCTGTGCCTGGCAATAGCTCAATCAAAAACTCGATATCTCTATCCGGTGGCATGCCTGGCAACTCTTCTGGAAATACTTCAGGAAAATCCCTTACCACTGGTACTTCCTCCTGCACAACTCCTGTTAAGCAATTTACTTGAGTCCTCTTTGGCACATGTTGGGATACATACTTGATCCTTCTCCCTTCTGGGGTGGTAAGCAAAATTGACTTACTAGCACATTCATTATTCCCTTCATACTTTGATAACCAATCCATGCCTAATATCACATCCAATCCTTGAGATTCCAATACTATTAGGTCTGAGGAAAAAACATAGTTACCAATCCTTAATGGCAACCGATCACACCATAGACTAGCCACATACTCTACTCCAGGCGAGGTTACTAACATGGGTGACCTAAGGGCTTGGGTTGATAAGTTATACTTATCCACAAATCCCCTTGAGATGTATGAATGCGATGCACCAGTATCAAAAAGAATGAGTGTAGTAAATGACTTAACCAAAAACTTACCTATTACTGCATCGGGCTGAGCTTCAACCTCCTCCACGCTAACGTGGTTCACCTGTCCCCTGTTGAAAGGGTTCGGCTTCTTCCTAGAACTTCCATTGCCATTTTGGCTTTCAGGACATTCATTGGCATAATGTCCGGTATTCTGACACTTAAAGCAAGTGACTTGGCTTAGGTCCTTCTTGGCTGGGGTTGATGGGTTGGTGCGGTTCTGGCCGTTGCTTCCTCCATTGCCATTACCATTCTTGGTGCCATTGTGTTTGTGCGAGCTACCTCCTCCATGGGTATGCTAAAAATGTCCTCCCGGTCTAGGGGTAAAACGTGGCTTCTGCTGAGCTCCTGAATTGTACTTTCCTTGTCCATACTACCTCTTGCGATTCTCAATTTGCTGATGCTTCCCTTCAATCATAAGAGCATGATCTACCAACTCCGGGTAGTTGTTGAAGGTGGCTACCATCAACTGCATGCTCAACTCATCATTCAGTCCTTCTAGAAACTTCTCCTGCTTAGCTGCATCCGTAGCGACGTTATCTAGGGCATAACGTGCTAACTTACTAAAGTCCTCCACATACTGGCCAACTGTCCGTCCTCCTTGGCGCAAGTTGCGAAACTCATGCTTCTTCATGGCCATAGCTCCTGCTGAAACATGTGCAGTATGAAAAGCCTGCTGAAACTGGTCCCATGTGACAGTGTCGACAGGGAAAGTGGCTGTGAAATTCTCCCACCATGATGCTGCGGGTCCTTCTAGCTGATGTGCGGCAAACTTCACCTTCTCCGCATATGTGCATCCTGCTGTGGTCAACTCCCTAGCTGTCTTGCGGAGCCAATCATCTGCTACTATCGGCTCGGTGCTACTGGAAAACACCGGCGGATTCAGCCTAAGAAAACGGGCTAAGTGGTCAACAGGTGGTGGTGGTGGTGGTGGGTTGTTGTTGTTGTTCACTTGATTCTGATTCTGGACTAGCAACTGCATCAATGTGTTCTGCTGCTGGATCAACTGGGTGAGCTCCAGTGGAAAGGCAAATCCGGGGTCACGTCTCGGAGGCATCTGAGGGTTTAGAAAAGATGAGATGTAAGAATAGAGGGGGTCTAAAGAGAAAACACTACCCATATGCACATGAGGCAAAAGCAAACAATTCACTTCATTCAATCAAACAAGGGCATACAATCGATCTAACTATCGCAAAAGTGCTCGGACTACTATATTTACATGGTGGACTACTACTACTGATGAGGTGGTCTACTAAAAATATTCTTCGGTTGCAGACTCCATGATATCTGCTCTAGCTTCATCAACATAGTCATCATCGCTACTATCTAGTTCCGAGTCGGTGCCGTCGATGATGATGTAGTCTTTCGGGCTAATCTCCTGGGGTTCTTCGTCTTCATCTACTGGCGTAGGGCCTCCCATAAATATTCCAATCTTCTTGACCAGGTCGTCATTCTTCTCCACCAATACTTTAATTTCCTCTTCATAATCTTCACGTGTAGCCTTGAGTTCTTCCTCCAGTTCCTTGATTCTAGTCTTAGCCTTCTTCAGATCTATCATGTCGGCGCACATCTGGTTCTCCTGTCGTCGAATGTGCTGGTTTAACTCCTGGATAAAAGCTGCGATTGATCTATCCTTCCTGGTGCTGATCATCTCCCAGTGCTCATCTCGGCGCCCACAAATCTGGTAGATAGTATCCTTGAGATCCTTGTGGTAGACTTCTCCAATGCGTCCCATGGCGATGTGAGCTGCCATGCTCTTTCCTAGACTCCAAGTTGGTGCATTAAAAGAAAACTCTATGGGCTCAGTGACTGGCATGAATGTCCTTCCTGGAACTTGAACTTGAATCATCCAGTGCTCTTCTTCAGGTAAAGTGGCGTTGTAGGTTCCGGTGAAGCTTGGTACTCCTATGTTCAGGTATCTAGTGACTTCCTTCAAGTGTCATCCAAAGGGTGTATCTTCATCCGGTTGCGTGAACTTGTTCCTTGCATCCGCCATCCTAAAGAGTAGAAAAGATGAGATGTCATAAGAGAAGAGAGTGAATAGTGATCTAGGTCTCTAACTTAGTGGTCGTGTCCTACAGTCAGCGTGTGCTCTGATACCATCTCTGTAGCGACCAGACCTCAAACAGTCTGATCTCTGTGCTCCGGTGTCATCCCTGGATCAGTAATGCTGACACCACACAGTACTTGGAGGATTTATAACAGAGTAGCAATCACACACTTATTACATCGAGTGTCTCCATAGAGAACTTATTACAATAAATATGGCTTAAGGCCATCTAATAACGATAACAACGGAAGGCTTGGAAGATAAGTGAGTCCATCAACTCCAACGGCATCACTGAGTATAGAACCACGACCTAAAAACTCCTTAATCGTCGTCTGAAAAGTCTGCAACATTAACGTTGCATCCCGAAACGGGTCAGCACATGGAATATGCTGGCAATATAACACATAAAGAGTAATGGAATGAAACAACTATACTATATGCATATTTGGCTGGCGGAAAGCTCTATGGTTACAGTTTTGCGTAAAGCCAATTTTTCCCTACTTCAAAGGAATAAATTTTATTTAACTATCATGGTAGTTTTTAAACATTGAGAATGGTTGACAGCATTCTCAATCCCAATTAAGCATCATCATTAAACATAACCCAACAAAATTAATTTAGAGTAACATGTTGAGATTCACATGATAATCCAAGTACTAGATACTCAAAATGTCCATAACCGGGGACACGGCTAATCATGATTAGTTTATTTCACTCTATAGAGGTTTGCGCACTTTTCCCCACAAGACTCGATCGCCTCCGTTTGGTTTCTCGCACTACATGGTGTTTGAGAAGACGGATGACCGAGACATAGTCTTTCAGAAGCGCTAGCACCTTACGATCGGGTAGACCGTACCACCTACATCCCCTACATCTGCTAGACTACCACTATAAGAGTTCGCACGACTTAGTCAACTATGCTAGAGCCCATAATAGCTTGTGGCTGCACACGAAAGTTTCTAGCATGAATAATCTCATGATCCCTTTGAGCCTGGGTGGTGGTCCAAAAGAAAAACAGGCAAGTCCTGGAATACCCAGGTGCCTCAATCCACCCAGATGTGTGTTTAAGTTGCCACCTTAGATAAACCATTAATTAACAATCTCACATCTGTCATGGATATCACTCACCCAATCCACGTCTACTAGCATAGCATGGCATAATAAGCAAACGTAGAAGTAACTCCCAAAGGTTTGATAATAAACAGGTAATAGGTACTACCTCAACAACTTCCCATCCCACAATTTAATTAGATCCTAATCATGCAATGTGTGAGGATTTATCTAATGCAAGAAAACTGGGTAGTAGAAAAGGTATGATCAAAGTGTTACTTGCCTTGTTGATGATCCGCGAAACCTAACGATTCGAAGTAACAGGCGGCGCACTCCGGGTATTCTATCGCAGACAAACAAACAAGCATACAATAAGTACTCATCTAATGCACAGGTAAAACTCAAATAAGAGATCTAACCAGAAGGTTCAACTTAAGAATTCCGGTTGGCAAAAAGAATCAAATCGAATGAAGCAACGAAAGTCAAACGGCGAAAGAAAACACTTTGTTCTAGTAATCTGGATCTAGGGCAAATTTTATAGTAGCAAAATCTTGTTTAAGTTGGTTAAACGGATATAGGGTTTCGAGACAAAACTCTAGGCGCTTGAATCGCTTGATTCCGATAAACGAGCGAAAAGTTATACTAAAACGAAAATCGGATCAGGAATCGCGATCAGAAAAATCGCGGATTTAATCCGAGAAAAAGAAAAATGACGAACGCTCGCTAGAACGAACGAACGGACGAACGCTCGCTATTTAAATAAACCGGAAAAACCGATCTATTTAAAGAAAACCAATTCTAAAAAAACCGACGGAAAAACCGACAAAAACCGATCTAATTTTTTTAAAAAAACCGATGGCACAGAAGTCGAGGCGCGGCGAACCTCGGTGGCGGCGGCGACGGGCGGCGGCGGCGGCGGCGCGGGGCGGGAGCGGGTGGCGGCGGCGGCTTTGGGGCTGGGCGGCTAGGGTTTCTCCCGGGGGCTGGGCCGGCTTTTAAAGGCCACCTCAGGTCGGAGTCCTATCCGGACACGGCCCGTAGGTCGGTTCGTTTTTTTTAAATTATTTCGCTCGGAAGAAATAAATAAAAAGAAATACTAAAAGGACTCCAAAAATTCCGAAATAAATTTTCACGGGCTTCTAAAATCAAGCCGCACAAGGTGAACATTTATTTTGGACCTAAATGCAATTTTGAAAAATGCACATTTTTCCTAAATTCAAATAAAACACCGAAAAACTTCGAAATCAAATCTTATTTGATTTTATTATTAAATCCTCAATATTTCTTTATTTTGGGAAAGTCATTTTATTCCCTCTCTCATATTTTTGTAATAGAAATAATTGATGATAAAATAAATAAAATCAAATGATCCTATTCTCAAAATTTGAGAAAACTCAAATATGAAAATAACGAAATCCCCAACTCTCTCCGTGGGTCATTGAGTTGCGTAGAATTTCTAGGATCAACCAAAATGCAAAATAAAATATGATATGCATTGATGATCTAATGTATAACATTCCAAATTGAAAATTTGGGATGTTACATCGGTGGCGGCGTCCATCCCAGCCGGATCTGTTGCTTCTGCTCCGGCTCTCGCTCGCTCGCGCTGCTGCTGCTCTCCCCCTCGCTCGTGTTGCTGCTCTGTTTCAATTTAGCTACACTTTAGTCGACTCAATCGACTTTTGGGTCAGTCGATTTTCAGGGGGTGAGGGGCTCGTCGGAGTTAAGGAAGAACCACCCGCAGCGGGGACGAGAGCTCGCCAGAGAGGTACCCCACTATCTATCTTAGGGTTCAGGGTGGGGGCGGGGGCCTATAGGGCTGGCCGGGGCGGCGGCGGACCGGTGATGGGGAGTTGTTTCGGGGCGGCGAGGCGGTGCTGGGGCCTGCGGTTCGGCCGGTGGTGGCTACCGGCTCAGGGGGGTGCAGGTTGAATATGAACTGCAAGCCCTACCTAAACTACATGTCAAGTGCCTCTCTGCTATCATTGCGTTCAGTTTCGACAGTAACATTCAGATTCCACAGTAAATTTCAGTTTTGACAGTTAAGTTCAGAGTCAACAGTTTTTACCTCATCTGTTGTAGTCAGGTGGTTTTTGGTGATGTAAATTTTACATCTATTTTACATCCTCTATTAGAGATGCTATTAGAATCCTACTTGAGATTGACGATGCATGTCTTGTGCTGCTTCAGCCTTGAAGTCTTACGGCTCACCGGGGCTGCTCCAACGACAGAACGATCCATCACAACAGAGCAGTGCCCTGGACGCCGTCTACAGATTCCTCGGATCTTCCTCCACACCTCCGACAGCCACCTCTGCCTCAACTGCTTCAGCGACCAACCCAATGATGTTGAGGTCGACACGGCTACGATAAAGAGGTTGTACACTTATTGCATCACTTATTACTATACATTCATGTCAATCCATTAGGGCTCTTTTGGTTCGATGGAAAAACATAGCGATAGGGAATTTTCCAATGGCACTCTACTATTCAATTATTCATGCATTTTGTTGAAAGGAATGAAGAAAAACATCTACCTGGACCTATTTTTCAAAATCCTATGCATGAAAACAAGACCAAGTGCATTAGTGGCAGAATAACATTCTAATTGTACACGCTTTCATATGGTTTCACTTTATTTTGGCCATGTTTCTTTGCATTCCTCTGCTCTTCCAATTCCTGTAAACCAAACACTCAAGTTGACAGAAATCCTGTGTTTACAAATGCTCTGTTTACCATGTGCATTCCTATCCTATTCCGGTGTTTTCCCTATCCCTGCGTTTTTAGAATCATGCAAGCCAAATGAGCCCTTACAGAATTACTTCAGTTACATGTAGGTGTCGAATGGAACTTTGTGTGGTTTGTCCTGCTCCTGCCGCGACGTCGTCCACCTCAATTGAGCTGCTCCATCGATAGAAACATCCACCAAACCAGACATCACGACTCCTGACCGTCTTTCGCCGCCTCATATCTCCTTCCCTGCCACCGGCACCCACCGCAATGGCATCACCATCATCGACTCAACAGGTGAACCTGAGGAGTACATGGGTCCACAAGAGAGGTCGCACTCTTTTGTTTCTTCTTATGTTATGCATTGCTTAAAATTACCTGCTACT
Source organism: Triticum dicoccoides (assembly GCF_002162155.2). NCBI lineage: Eukaryota > Viridiplantae > Streptophyta > Magnoliopsida > Poales > Poaceae > Triticum > Triticum dicoccoides. Next base: position 480,446,416 of record NC_041380.1, read on the forward strand.
TTATCGTCCTGTTCACCTCTTGGACTCCAAGTCAGGTCCAAATTAATGTTCAAACTTGAGTTAAAAATTAGTTGTGGGGCACATATTAAGGAAGAAATGAATAGTATCTTTGTCTAATATCTGGTTCACCTAGGGTATGCCTATGTTGTTCATCTTGGGTGGGAAACAAATAGTAAAGCAATCATCATCTGTCTTTTCATTAAATTAAAGCAATCATCAGCATGCTATCATTATTTTTGAATCCATCCACTGGTTGTTACCATCACTCTAAATTTCTTCATGCTCTCCTTACATAATCTCACCATATTTTTTCGTATGCATGTCAGATATTGTACACAGTCATGCTGAACATGTAGAGAAAAAGTGAAGAGTTTTGCGCGGCAATACAATGTCATGCAGACATCACTCCATGGTGGGTTCAATGGCAAACCCTCCCCACCCCTCTCCAAATTGTAATCCAGAGGAAGATATCTGTTCTGAGGCAGATTCAGACACTGCTGACCACTCCTATTTACCCCCCAAGGTGTTTGCTCTACCTTGGCATGATGATGTTCGTCATATCATGCATATGTTGCCTTGCAATGCCTACTTTTGACATCATATATGTCATCTGCTTAGTTTAGACATGTTCTATAATGCCACCTGTTTAGTTTATGTATCATATATGGGAATTATGCAGTCTCATGTCTTTTAGCCAACCATAATATACGTGAAATGTGCAACGCCATCCTGTTTAACCAGGCATCATATATTTGAATGATATCTTGCCCATCTTTTCTTCATTACATTTCCATTTGTCGACAATGTTTGTACATTAAACTACTCTTCATGTGAATCAGCCATTTGGGTGGGAGATTGAAAAATCTGGAGTGAAAACAAGGCCTTCAGAGCAGACAGTGCTACCTGTCAAAGCGGATCTCTTGTTGGGTCCCGATAGCTCCTCAGAGATGGATTCAGAGACAGATGACCAGCCCTATTCCCCCACCGAGGTGTATGCTCTAACTTGGCACGGTTATACTGCTCATATCATGCATATGGTGTCTTGCATTGCATAGTTTAGACATCATATACACAATATTCAACACCATGTTCTTAGTTCAGACATCATATCTAATGCCCTCTGTTTAGCATATAAATCACATATGTGAATTAAATGATGCGATCCTGATTACTTAGATAACATGTAGGTGAATTATGTCATGCGATCATGTTTAGTTATTCATCATATCTTTAAATTATGTTATGCTATGCTATCCAGTTTAGATAGACATCATATATGTGAAATTATGTCATGCTATCCATTTTAGTTAAACAATATACATGTCAACTATTTCATGCCCTCTTTTTTCCACACTATCTATTGCATCTGTCTCTCATACAATGTTTGCACATTCAACTATCTTTCCTGTTTATCAGCCATTTGAATTGGAGCGGGTGATGCCAGCATCTAGCAAACTAAAAACATGGTCTTCAAATAAAACAGTGCTACCTCTTCGTGGAGATAGCACCCCGGTTGTACATGCACAAGAACTAGCCCTACCACACATAACCCAAACTCTCGTAGATTGTAACCCTATTGCGATTGAGGGAGTCCTAGATTAGGGGGTCTCCGGACAGCCGGACTATATCCTTTTGCCGGACTGTTAGACTATGAAGATACAAGATTGAAGACTTCGTCTCGTGTCCCGATGGGACTCTACTTGGCGTGGAAGGCAAGCTAGGCAATACGGATATGGATATCTCCTCCTTTGTAACCGACCTTATGTAACCCTAACCCTCTCCGGTGTCTATATAAACCAAAGGGTTTTAGTCCGTACGACAACAACCACAACATACAATCATACCATAGGCTAGCTTCTAGGGTTTAGCCTCCTCGATCTCGTGGTAGATCTACTCTTGTACTACCCATATCATCAATATTAATCAAGCAGGACGTAGGGTTTTACCTCCATCAAGAGGGCCCGAACCTGGGTAAAACATTGTGTCCCCTGCCTCCTGTTACCATCCGGCCTAGACGCACAGTTCGGGACCCCTACCCGAGATCCGCCGGTTTTGACACCGACATTGGTGCTTTTATTGAGAGTTTCGATGTGCCGTCGCCACCAGGAAGGATGCCTCATCCCATCTTTAAAGACGGCACTATCACTCAGGGAGCTTTAGCTATCGGCCAAACTCTCCGGCTAGGTGGCTTTCTTATGACCGCCTGTTCGGCCGCTGCGTCGACGATGACTTCTCGGGTCATCGAAAGCAATCTTCACGTCAACTCGAAACTCGCCGAGCAGTTATATCCAATGGAGCTCTCTTCCCTGAACGAGCTCTTGGATCACATCGCCGCCTTGGGAGTCGCTACAGACTACGATCAGATTGGGCCTAAACCTGATCTGGGAGAGATCAACTATCCCCAGGTCACCCATCATGTGGCAGTGGTGGAGGAACAATGTGGCAACCCTTCACCTATCTTAAGGACTAGCTATGTCCGGATTCCCGATCCCTCCAAGCCGGATACCCGTGGAGGGGAGGACGTCACTCAAGACCTGAACCTAGAGTCAGGCAGCGGGCTAGATTTATTGGAAAACATCCAAGAATCCAAACTTCCGAGTTCAAAAACTCCTTGGCCCCTGAGTCTCAGATTGGGTGAGGATTCGGGTTCAATTCCACCCACCCACCCAAACATAAGCGATCTATCCCAAATTAGGCAAGAGCCCGAAGAAACAATACACCATTACTGGGCCATATTCCTCCTGGTCATGAACAGGATAAAGGACTGCCGCGAGGAAGATGCAATTTCATTCTTCTGCAATAATTGCACGGACAAGGGAATCCTCAACGCCATAAGTCGCCGCGAAATTAACGCTTTGCTGACTTGGTGTCCATAGTACGGAAGTACTGTGCGATGGAAAGCGCCTGGAAAACCGAAATAAAATTTTGGGATAATCCGGCCCTGAATACAAACCCGGTCCGAAATAAAAGGGTGCATTATCATAGTACACCTGGGTTAACTACCAAAAAGCAAAATCCCTCTATGGGGCAAGGAACCGTACTGGAGGGATGGCTCAACGGACCCTGCAAAATTCATAGTACAGCGGATGCAATACCAACGCACAGCCTTAGAGCATGTTGGATACTCCGGCAGGTGGCCAAAAGTGGTGAGGATCTACTCCTCCCAAATACCACAGAGCACCATCCCGTGCACAACAATACGGTGTTAACGGTCTTTGAGACCTTCGCGTCAAATAATAGACGCAAGCGAACACTCCGCAACATGGCCGAAATCTGCCACGTAGCAGAAATAAATCCTTGGAGTGACACGGCTATTACCTTTAATGCCAGCGACGAACCTAAACTCCAAACAGCCCGAGCACCAGCTGCACTAGTCCTCAGTCCAATCGTGGACGACTTTCGACTCACCAAGGTACTCATGGACGGCGGCAGCGGACTAAGCCTCATCTATGAGGAAACTCTTCAAAAGATGGAAATAGACTGGCCGCATTGAGCAAAGTAGCACAACCTTCAGAGGAATCATCCCCAGTCGGGAAGCACGCTGTGCTGGGAAAATCACACTAGATGTGGTATTCGGCACGCCGGATAATTACCGGTACGAAGAAATTACATTCCAAGTGGCCCCGTTCAGCAGCGGATACCACGCTCTATTAGGACGGGAGGCGTTTACAATCTTCCAGGCCATACCCCATTACGGGTACATGAAACTCAAAATGCCCGGGACCAATGGAATCATCACTTTTGCTAGTGATCCGGACATAGCACTCCGTGCCGAAAATAAGATAGCCGCACTGGCCCTCGAGGCACTATCCGAAGCCCTAGTGACCGAGGAACTAACTGCGCTGCGCTCCATGGTGAACAGGGATGTCGTGATACTCGATAAAAGATCCAAGTCCACCTCCTTTAAACCGGCGGACGAAATAGTCAAATTCCAAGTCCATCTAACGGACCCTACAAAAACAGCTTCCATCGGGGCACAATTAAACCCTAATGTCGACGCCGCACTGTGAGAATTCCTACACGAGAACTGGGACATTTTTGCCTGGCACCCTTCAGACATGCCAGGAATCCCACGCAGGCTGGCCGAGCACAGCCTAAATATCCTAAAAGGATTCAAGCCAGTCAAGCAGGCTCTTCGGCATTTCTCCAAACCTAAGAGACAAGCCATGGGAGAGGAACTAGCCAAGCTATTGGAGGCCGGATTCATCAGAGACATAAAACATCCGGACTGGCTAGCAAACCTAGTAATGGTACCAAAGAAGGACAAATCATGGCGCTTGTGCGTCGATTTTAAGGACCTTAACAAGGCCTGCCCAAAGGATCCCTTCCCCCTCCCCCGCATCGATCAAATCATCGACGCTACCGCAGGACACGATTCATTGTGTTTCCTCGACGCATACTCCGGCTACCATCAAATTAAAATGGCAAAGCTAGACCAAGCCGCAACGGCATTCATCACATCATATGGCCCATTCTGCTTCAACACAATGCCCTTCAGGCTCAAAAACGCCAGCGCAACATATCAGCGCATGATTCAGACATGTCTGGCAAACCAGATCGGCAAAACAGTGGAGGCACACGTAGATGACGTGGTCGTCAAAACCAAGCATGTCAAATCTCTAGTAGACGACTTGAGGCTCACATTCGATAACCTCCAAACATATGACATCAAGCTCAATCCGGAAAAATGCGTTTTCGGCGTACCAGCCGGAAAGCTCCTGGGATTCATTGTCTCCAGTAGAGGTATTGAAGCTAATCCGGCCAAAATCCGAGCATTGTCACAGTTGGCTACCCAAACAGACCTCAAACAAATACAAAAATTGACTGGATGCGTGGCGGCTCTAAGCCGTTTTATCTCCCGCTTGGGAGAAAAGGCATTACCCCTTTACCGCCTCCTCCGGCGCACCGAACACTTCGAGTGGACGGATGCCGCCGCGGCCGGACTCAACAAAATAAAAGCCATATTGGCAACAAACCCAGTCCTGGCCGCGCCAAACATTGGCGAACCAATGCTATTATACATTGCGGCAACTCATCAAGTAGTAAGCGCAGTGCTCGTCGTCGAGCGAGAAGTGGACGGACACAAATTCCCCCTTCAAAAGTCAGTTTACTATGTGTCCACTGTCCTTACTCCATGCAAATCACAGTACCTGCATTATCAAAAGATAGCGTACACGGTATTTATGGCATCCCGGAAGCTGCAACACTACTTTCAAGAGTGTTCGATAACGGTAACCTCGGAAGTACCACTTAACAATATTATAAACAACCGTGACGCGACGGTCCGGATTGCCGAATGGTCCATTGAGCTCCTCCCGTTCGACATAACTTACAAGCCACGGCAAGCTATTAAGTCGCGAGTTTTGGCTGACTTCGTCGCCGAGTGGACGGAAGCCGAACTCCCTAAAGAGTACGGCACATATTCAAACTGGATCATGCACTTCGACGGCTCCAAAATGTTGGCTGGTCTGGGTGCTGGTGTCGTTTTGACGTCCCTAATAGGAGATACAGTTCAATATGTACTACAGATAATGTATACGGACTCCAACAACGCAGCCGAATATGAGGCCCTTCTACATGGTCTCCGGATGGCAGTATCCATGGGCATTCAACACCTAGAGGTACGCGGGGATTCGAACCTCGCGATATCCCAAATAAATGGAGACTTTGATGCCAAGGATCCGAAAATGGCAGCTTATCGTAATGCCGTCCTAAAAATGTCTGCTCGGTTCAAGGGACTCGAATTTCACCATGTGGCTCGGGAAAACAATCAGGCGGCGGATATACTCGCCCGCATCGGCGCAAAACGCGATGCGGTCCCTCCCAACATATTTCTGGAAAGGCTCTTCAAGCCATCCGTAGCATGGGAAGGGGACACCGGTAACAACAGTCCAGACCTAGCCAAAATACCCGATACCAAACTCTCTGACGCAATCGGAGGCTTCGCCACTGGAATAACACATTCAGCCCACGAAATAATGGCCATTATTGCCCCGTGGACAGAACCATTCCTGGCCTACCTAACTAGACAGAAACTTCCAGAGGACCAGAATGAGGAACGCTGCATAGTGCGGCGATCCAAGGCCTACAGGGTCCATGAGGGAGAATTGTACAAGAAAAGCACTACCGGAGTCCTTCAAAGGTGCATCTCCGAAGAGGAAGGGCGGAACCTTTTGGCAGAAATTCACGCCGGACTCGACGGTCATCACGCCGCAACCCGGGCTCTTGTAAGCAAGGCCTTCCGTACAGGATTCTATTGGCCAACGGCCCGGGCAGATGCACAGGACTTGGTCCAACGTTGCGCCGGTTGCCGGCTCTTTGCAAATCAAAGCCACATGCCACCCACCGCCCTCCAAACAATCCCTATTACATGGCCCTTCGCGGTCTGGGGGCTTGACATGGTTGGACCCCTTAAAGGGGGAACCCACAAGAAAAAATACTTATTGGTCATGGTGGATAAATTCACCAAATGGATAGAGGCTAAACCGGTTAAAACAGCCGAATCCGGACCGGTGATAGATTTCATATCCGAGGTTGTACACCATTGCGGCGTCCCCCACAGCATCATCACTGATAACGGCACGAGCTTCACGGCCGACGAGGTAAAACTCTGGTGCAGCAAAATGGGCATCAAGCTCGATTATGCTTCAGTCTATCACCCACAAACCAACGGTCAAGTCAAACGAGAAAACGGTCTTATAACGAGCAGCATTAAACACAGATTAGTGTGTTCCTTAACGGAGTCTGACACGCACTGGGTAGAGGAGCTCGACTCTGTACTCTGGGGGCTGCGGACCATGCCGAATCATAGTACCGGATATACACCGTTTTTATGGTGTACGGCGCAGAGGCAGTCTTGCCCTGTGACATAATTCATGACTCACCTCGAGTGCGCATTTACGAAGAAAGAGAAGCCGAGCTCGATCGGCAGGACAGTCTGGACACTTTGGAGGAAGAGCGCGACGTAGCCAAAGCCCGTTCCGCATTTTACCAGCCACAGGCTCACAGATACCAAAGCAGAGAAGTACGGGCCAAAACTTATAACGTTGGTGAACTAGTTCTACGACTGCCGGATAAGAAAAAGAACAAGCTCGAGCCCAAATGGGAAGGTCCCTTCATTATCGACCAAGTTCTGACCGGTGGAGCGTACCGACTGCGGGATGCATCGACTACTCAACTCGAGTCGAACCCATGGAACGCAGCCAAGCTTCGAAGATTCTACGCCTAGCACCGGACTCTATGTTAGTCCCCTCCCTTTGTCCATTTTCTGCATATGCATCATCTGTCTTGTTTCCCTTCCTTTCTTTTTCTTATTATTTCTCTAGGCCTTCAAGGGTCACCTTGTGCCTCACTTGTACATTACAGATGCGCTAGCTGCACTCTCCATACCTGGGGGCTTCTTTCACAGAAGCTTAAATTATTTACCTGGGCCTCACGCCCAACACATGTGTTATACTTCCGCATGTACCTTTTTTCACCATTATATGCATCGATATGACTTAAGTTTTGGCCAAGCTGGGTTGCCTGGCTCTTGTATTTATGCCCTACGTTCCCATTAATTCGGCTAGGGCATAAGGGGAGCACCTCTGCGATTGTTACCGCCGGGTCAGCCGGATGTGTACCTCAGACTGGGTGAAGTCGAAAGCTAGCGTTCTTAAGGGAATATTTGGTCGGTGAACAAAAGATGACTTTTATTTATTATCCATATCTGCCCCCAGATGCTTTTTGTGTGCTTCTTATCGCAGTCCAGACATGCACTTTAGGGCATGCTTACCCAGGGAAAGGAACCCTTAACGGAACTATTCTCCCTGGAAGATGTTTCTTACTACCCATGTAATATAACATAACTAGTTGGGCACTTGTCTGATAAAGCACTAATGACCCCTACGCCTGGTCTCCACGCATGCCCCGATTCTTACATAACCGAGAGGGTATTCGGATACACTCCGGACCGTCGGGTCCCGAGGTTGAAGCGAAAAGGTCCGCCACGACAAACAATCTACAATTCGGCTAGAAGGCATTATACATGTCACTTTAAATTACATAGTCAATTTGACTGGTTGAATTCCTCTTCAATACCATCCAATAGGCTATCTAGTCTACAGTCCTATTGGGAATACTTTGCGGCCAATTCTACTTGGCCGTACACTAAGCTCACAGGGATCTCCTTCCCATCGGGCCCCACAGGTCCGACTTCGGCCATGTGGTTCGGCTCAGCCTTCATGTACCGTGTCTTCACCATTGCCCAGGCTTCCCAGGCGCCCTGACGGCAGGCCGATATCTTCCATAATCGGAAGTGCCGCCGCGCTCCCTTCAGCTTTTCTGCAAGCTCTCCAAGGCCTTCGGGTATGGAGACGGATGGCCACAAGGCCTGGGCGACGCCTTGCATCACCTGCCGAACTCGTTCGTGCAACTGCGAAAGCTCGGGAATAAGGTCACCCATTGAACCAGGCATTTCCTTGGCAGGACGACCTGTTAGCATACCTACAGACATAACTCTGTCAGCTAGCTTCCTCGCCGAACTCTTTTTCAAAGTTCGTTCAAGCACTTACTAAATATGCCGCGTCGAAGCCGTCGATTCTCCTTAACAGAGTCCGACAGTTGGGCATGAACATCTTTTAGTTCCACGCCCAGCTTGGTGTTGGCATCTAGGAGATCATTCTTCTCCTGCCTCACCCTCGTAAGCACGCTCTCACCGGCCTTTAGCTGGCGTAGGAGCTGTTGCTTATCCGGATTTACTCCAGCGTCATCTGCAATTTTATCATCAGATCCGCATATACGTCGCATCCTACATGACACTTATCATTCGAAGGATATATTGCCAGAGGGGGTCTCTTTGGGCTCCCCCGCCGCGGCCAGTGCGGCCTGAAGTTGGGCTCTACACTCTTCCAGCTCCTGGGACAGTTGAGTATTCTTTTCGGTAAGAACCTGCATAATAAATGATCCTTAAATCAGTTATTCTAACTATTTCAAGTCTCAGGGGCTACTGATATATATAATCACCAAATTTTCTCACCCGTATGTCTTTTATATACTGTTTCGTGGCTCTGGCTAGACCATTTTGAGCGGCACAGAGGTACGCATCTCCCGAGTTGAAGGCATCCAATGCCTCTTGGGAGAAACAAGCGTCACAAAGAACAGTCCGGCGACGCCTATGGTTCATGGCACTTTCCACCTCAGAATTGGTGGCGGACAGTTTATCCGCATCCTCTGTCGGAGGAGCGCCCGGCGCACGCCTCGTATTCGTTCCCACCTCCGAATCTGGCCTTGGAGCCTGGCTGATGGAGGCGCGATTAGTGGCCTCTCCGGGTATAGTCCGGCAAGCGCTCTTTTTCCTGAAAAGAAGGCATGGGCGTTAATATGCCTCTGAGAATAATGTCTTGCAATAAAGACGGCGCGCCGTACCGCTGCGCCGGTGTCTCAATCCGGACTGTGGGTCTTTTCAGCCTGCCTGGCCTCGCGGCCACTTGTTGGCTAGTCGCCGCAGGTTCGGCCTTCCGCCTCGAGGACCTCCCCTGCAAAACACGGCTGTTATACGACAATCAAAAACACGCAAGGACGAATCCCTTTTCGAAGTACTGGGACTTCGGTCTCAGTCACCTGTGAGGCTGGAAGTAGCCCAGGGTAATCGGCCGTAATGGCCACCAAAGCATTGTCATTACTCAATTGGTAAAATACCCCATCGATCAGCTCCACAGATATGTCCGGATCCTCCTGGGAAGCCGGGTCAAGGGACCGTCCAGGGTCCTCGGGTTGTGGAGGGGGGTTGTTTATCTCCCTTACAGCCTGGCGCAGCTCCTACGATGAAATCGCTAGACTGAATACTTAACTACGGGAATACAAAACGGATGGGTGAGAAAAAGTCTCCGCTTACCTAGCTCGAAGGATTGTACATAGAAAATCCGCCCTGCGGGTTGACACGAAGGAATTCCTCCTCTTCTCCCTTGTACAAAGTGGATAAGATCTTTATTAGATCAGCAACCGATCCCAGCCCTTTACGGCCGTGGCGGGTGGCGTCATCCTCCCCGTTGAAATCCCACATGGGGTGGCCTCTATATTGAAGCGCTGCACCCCCTGCATAATACATATGGCCATGACCTCGATCATGGTCAATCCGGATCGAGCTAAAAAACTTATCCGGCTCATCAGGTAAAGAACGTCCCTGTCATCTTCCTCCAGGGAGCTCCACGGATGCCAGCTCCAGCGCTTCTTCAAAGGGGCGTTGTCGAACTCAGGAAGGCCAATTCTAATAGGATCCGGGAGGGGGACGTCTTCTATATAAAACCATTCTGAAGGCCAGTCTTCAGACGTCTTCTTTGGGGTGCCGGACAGGTATCCGGTCCCGGCAATACGCCACACTTCGGCTCCGCCCACTTGATATATTGACCCCTTCTGGGAACGGGGCACAAGGCAGAACAACTTCTTCCATAGAGCGAAATGATCCTCACAACCCAAAAACAACTCGCAAAGGGCTACGAATCCCGCGATATGCAGCATGGAGGCAGGCATAAGGTTGTGCAACTGGAGGCCGTAGAACTTTAGGAGCCCCCGGAGGAACGGATGAATTGGAAATCCGAGCCCTCTTACCAAATAAGGGACAAGTCATACCCGCTCTCCCTTGGAGGGATTGGGACGGCTCTCCGCTTGCTCTCCGCCATTATAGGTGGCGAGCCCGGCTCGAACCGGGACCATGTACGCTGGGGGAAGAAATCCCTTGGTCTGAAGCATCACTAATCTGCTGTGCGGGACGGAACATCTCTCCCAATCTCCAGGCTTGGGGCTAGGGGAGCGAGAGGAGGAGCTGCGTCGACCGGCCATGATGGAATGGACTATGTCGAATGCGCTCTGATGAAGGCTCGCCAAGGGAGGATGGTGTGATTTGGATCTGAATCCTCGTCTTTTTTATAGGCAGCTCATTCGCACAACTAGGGGGGTAAATGTAAAAACACCCTGGCTCTTCACATTCGCTCGACACGTGGAAAGTGGCCATTATTGGGCGTGGAAGCCAAGGAGTGCAACATTCACAAGAGGCCGAACACTATTTCGACAGGTACACGGAATTTGGAGAGGAACCCGCCTTGCAATGCCGAAGACAATACTGCGCGCCGGACTCATCGTCATTGAAGCCTGGTTCGGGGGCTACTGAGAGAGTCCTGGATTAGGGGGTCTCCGGATAGCCAGACTATATCCTTTGGCCGGACTGTTAGACTATGAAGATTCAAGATTGAAGACTTCGTCTCGTGTCCGGATGGGACTCTACTTGGCGTGGAAGGCAAGCTAGGCAATACGGATATGGATATCTCCTCCTTTGTAACCGACCTTGTGTAACCCTAACCCTCTCTGGTGTCTATATAAACCGAAGGGTTTTAGTCCGTAGGACAACAACCACAACATACAATCATACCATAGGCTAGCTTCTAGGGTTTAGCCTCCTCGATCTCGTGGTAGATCTACTCTTGTACTACCCATATCATCAATATTAATCAAGCAGGACCTAGGGTTTTACCTCCATCAAGAGGGCCCGAACCTGGGTAAAACATCATGTCCCCTGCCTCCTGTTACCATTCGGCCTAGACGAACAGTTCGGGACCCCCTACCCGAGATCCACCGGTTTTGACACCGACAGCGATGGACAGAGAACCAGCTAAAACAGTGCTACCTCTTGGTGGAGATAGCACCCCGGTTGTACATGCACGAGAACCATCCCTACCACACATAACCCAAACTCTCGCAGATTGTACCCCCACTGCGATGGACAGAGAACCAGCTTCACCCAATCTAACCCCAACCCCAGCAGATAGTAACCCAGTTCCTGTTGACACAGCACCATCTCCACCACAGAGCTCCCAAACAAGAGGAGTTAGTAAGACGGCTCCAGTGCCCAAAGGGCCAGTACTACCACGGCGAACCCAACTCCACCAGTTAGTACGCCTATTCCTGTGGAGGAAGCACAACCAGCTAGTCATAGTTTAGCATTTATCGCATTTGATGTTGTTAAATCGTATGTGTGTATCTTACCATCTTGGAAATATTATAGTGAACATGAAGGAAAATGCCAGCTGCAGGTGTTTGTCTAGGAGTTATGTGTAAGTAATGTTATTCATGGCAATTACTTTGCTTTGTCCCATACATCCTACCTCCATGATGGTTATAATACAGCAAATTTTCCCATTTTTCTCTATAGAGAAGGACCGATTTGGAAACTCGGGATGAGGTAACCCGTGCTAATACCTCTGCTATCTTCAAGAATGCTTGGTGGCAGTATCGGAATTACCTAAAGAAAATGTATTTCACCGGCAAAGAAACTCATCAAATTCCCTTATGTTCTCCTACGGCATATTTACTGGACGATGACTGGGAACGCCTTGTTCTATACTGGTCCCGAACCAAGAATGTGGTAAGGTCTATGAGCTCATTTTCTATTTTTAAGTACTATATTCTTGCATCTTACTGTACTCTGTTCATGTAGAACAAGTGCCTAAACCTGGAGAACAACTGTTCTAATTTAAGATTCCATTGCTATCATAGTTCAAAAAAGCGTTAGGCGTTAATTGTGTGTTTTTCCACCGCCTTGCATTTTACTGACCAAAGCGCATGCTTATGCGCAATTATGCACAGATTAAGCATAGTTATGCGCAATGCATTTCGCCAACGCCTAGAGCCTAGGCGCGCTTAAGAGCTTGCTTAGGCGCGCCTTTTTTAACTATGATTACTATCGTGCATACTGCTTTGCTCTTATATCACTGTATTTACTCATATAGACTTATTTTTAAATTGAAGGATCCAATCGAAACTCCAATGGCACAGCAGGTATGTCCACGCATGTTTCTTTAACAGGCTTGCTCTTATCAATAGCTCTGTTGATTTCAATTTCAATTATGTATACAGTTGACTTCTCATATCATGCACATTACTAGCATCACAACAGAGCCAATAGTGTTGTTGTACATGTAGATCCATGGTACCCATCTGAAATGTTGTTGTGCCGTGTAGTTTCCCATGCTTTGTATTCTTTCACTACTGCTTTGTCTTGAACTGATATGATTTGAACCATGTCTCTATTTTGATTTGGCAAGACAATGAAGTGACCATAGGACATGTGTGTGTGTGTGTATATATTTGTTTGATGCTTTTATTATGCACTAGTACTTGGCAATAGAAGACTTCGTAGTTTAATCCTGTCCACCTTACTAATGAACTGGTTCACCGAAATGAGTTTCATATACTAGTGCATGCTAAACCTGTTATGTGTCTGCTTGTTTCTTCTTTTAGAATGCTGACAGAATATTGGGGAAGAGTGCCTTATTAAGCAATGGCAAAGGAAGTAATGTAGATAAGGTTTAGGATAGTGACACATCCTTGTTGGTCTCCAAAAAGCTGATAAAACAGCTAAGAAGACTATCTCGAAGACAATGAGACAACCCCAAAGTCCTGTCTTGGTTTAGTGTTAGAGTTACTGGCCACTACCGCTTGCACAAGCTATTCAAACTCATTATCTGAATCAGCACGGTTTCTTGAGTCTCAACTACAAGCTGAAAGACATCGATCAGCTGTGCTACGACAAGAAGCGGAAGTCCCTGGAGCATTCAAATGCATACTTTCTGGTGCAATAGCAAGCATTGGAGGATTTTAGCGTCAAACAGGACAAAGCTAATAAGCTTGCTAAGCTTATTGCCAGCATGGTGGATACCACGTTTCTTGAGCTCTTCTGAAGTTGTTTCAGTTATGCTCTTATTTTGCTGCCGGGTTTATTTGCACTGGTGGCCAATTTTGACGGCCAGTGTATGTAATATGCTACTTTGTTCCCTATATTTGCACTGGTGGCGAACTTTGATGCCCAGTGGATGTAATATGTGTAATAGCGGTAATAGGCTAGCATTAATTGCTTGCTTATTTATTTTCTTATTGTCTTGTTTAGTTCCTTGCTTGTAGTCACTGCAGTTCTTTTTCTGTGTTTTTCTAATGGCCACAATAACCTATTTTGGGAAAGTAGGCCAAAATAATCATGGCAACACACAGACTGTTGTAACCATGGGCCTCCTGCGGGCCGTATGATCCATGGGCCTTCTACGGGCCGTAGGATCCATTGGCCTTCTATACGGGCCGTAGGATCCATGGGCCTTCTACGGGCCGTACAATCCACGGGCCTTCTATGGGGTGTATCATCATTTCGCCAATCATGGGCCATACTATTCGTGGACAATAACGGGCCGTTAATAGGCCATATTTGATAACTCTATGAAAACAGCCCAACGGGTTTTTTCGACATGAAAACGGCCCAACGTATTAAGGGCCACAAACGGGCCGTCTATAACCACGGGCTGAATTTGGCCCACAAGCAGAAAATGACAGTAACGGGCCATAAGTAACCGAATGCTGGAAATGAGCCCAAGAATAAATGGGCCCTGAGAAGGCCGAAAGATAACATGGGCTGGAAATGGCCCAACGGAATAATGGGCTGTTAATGGGTATAAAGTGATGCACTGTTCATTACGGGCCAGTTTTACCACGAGCCGTTAAGGGGCCGAGGGTTACTAAGGCCTCATATGGGCCGAAAGACGTCATGGGCCATACATTGGCCGGAAGTTAAAACGGGCTGGAATTATATTGGACGGCCCAGATGACGCTACTGGGACTAATTCGGATAGGCCCGTAAACGGGCCCTGGGATAGCGGGTTGTAAATGGGCTATATGCGAACAGGCCGTTAACAGGCTTGCCGTGGGCCGGCCCGCCACCTTTTGAGCAAGTCAAACGGGCCGTCCTTTTCACAGAAATGGGCCTCTGTTGGGCTATGCCACGTGTCGACGTATCATAGGCGCTTTGGGTCCAATGAGTGGATGACATCTGTCCCAACGGTGAGCCGACACGTGTTTCCTCCAGTCAATGATGATTTTACACGTGGAAAATCCCCATTGGTCGGGGCTGTTAACGGGTTATCGGATCCAAAACCGGACCCGATAGCTTAACGGCGTTCCGTTACGGTGGATGTCACGTGTCGGTCACCCTTGACGAAAGCACTTCTGTGACACGCGATTTATCGTCATGGAAGTGGACACTTCCGTGATGATAATTTTGGTAATGTCATGGAACACTTCTACGACAGCACATGTATGACTATCTTGATTCTGTCATAAATTTGTCATGGATGTACATGCATGACAGAAAACGTGACCTACTGTGACAAACACGTATCATCATGGAAGTGTATTTTTTTGTAGTGCTACACAACATCTATTGGCCTTTGTGGGACGGGCGGTCATCCGGATACATGGCATAAAGTTGATCCATCCGACCTATTTGTGATGGAATAAGCCGTGTGTGTTGTGGGTAAATGCTTGCTAGTATTCAACCGTTTGGGATTGATGAATTCATCACCGATGGGATCCCTAGTGTGGTCCGTGTTCATCTGATCATCATCTACTTCTTGTGCTAGCTCGATACTAAGTTTCCATTAATTGATGGCATTTTATGAACACGCCACCATTTCCCGCCATTTCCTCACCTGTTTCCCATGACCCTGCTATATTGCGCATAGGGGGTGCGCGACGCACAGAGGTGACAAGCATAGCCTGTAGCACATCCACCTTTTCCAAGCATGCCAACCCACCAAAGCGCCACCTCTACCATCAACCTCGTCTACGAGGAAAATGAGCAGGCGCCACGGCCCGTCGAAGCCGAGGCACTCCCCGACAACGCGATGGACGATGCTGTGATGCGCGTCATTGCCAGGGTTGAGCGGACCTTTGGCGCATGGCGCTTCAGCGCCGCGGATCAAGATAGGCATGTCAGCGCCGACAGGCTGCAGCTCGCCACACAACATGATCGATGGCGTGCCGCAGAGCAAGCTAGGCGCGTCCGCGCCGATAGGCTGCAGCTCACCGCATAGCGAGACCGTTGGAGCGTCGCAGAGCGAGAGGCGCGGCGCGCTGCACAGCAAGAGTGGATCCATCGGCACTTGCCTGCTGTCGATACGGCATCGCAGCTGGGTACACATCCTGTTAGTACCCCCATTCCTCGCCAGGAGTGGGTAGAGGCCCTCAGCATCGTACTTGCACCAGATGCCGGCCACGTCGTACTTGCACCGGATGCCGTCGCGCCATTCGCATGGGTGCCGCCGTTCGCCTTGTCCGCGGCCCGCTGGATGCCAACGCGCTGGTCCATAGGCTCGACCGTCTCCTTGGCCCAGGTGTCCACCTGGGCGCAGTAGAGGAACATGGCCGTCACATCCTCGAGCTGGTGATCTCCGACGAAATAGCCAACTTGGAGCTCGAGATCGCCCTCCAGATGTACCGCGAGCGTGTCGACCGCTTGGACTAACGTCTGCACAAGCTCAGGCAGAGCCAAGAGCTACCCTAGGCAAGGGATGTTGGTCATGGTCTCATGGACGCGTTTTATTTTGAAAAGTTGTTTCGACGTGGATAGCTTTGTATTCACAACAATCATAGTATTGCTCTGTTTATTGCTCTGTTTCAATGTGTGTACTCTGTTTTCCATTCTTATATGTTCTGTTTCAATGTGTGTATATATGTTTTCCATTCTGTATATGTGGATGATAACAGCTAGATTCAAATTAGTATACAAAAACAGATAGAAAATAGAATTCATAATATATATATATATATATATTTTTCATTAGATCATCATAGAATATATATATATATAATCATCACATATACGTGATGATACTAAACTACTAGGTACAATGCATAAAATTGAAAAGAACAATACTAAGACTAATAATCCCTCCTGGGCCAGTATTCCGGCAGCCCCTCGCCAGCAGCTCCTTGGTGCGCGGCGTCTTCCCAGTGCGGAGGCAGTACTCCGACTCCCCGCCTCGCAGCGCTTGACGTACCGATCTGCCTCTTGCTGGCCGACGCACGCGACCGATCTTTCCATTTCGTTGGACGCCCACTGAAGCACCTCGTCGGTGGCACGCTGGAGCTTATCGGCCCACCTCCTTGCAGCGACGAGCTGCCAGTGCCTATGACCTTCCTCGTGAAGTACCCGTCTTCGTACACCTCCTCGGCACGATGACACGCCCGCCCCCAAAGCTCCGCCGCCTCCTTTTTCCAGGCGGCATCACGGGCTTCACAGGCCGCCTGGTACCTGGCTTCCTCCTCCGCCATCTCCTTCTTGAACGCCACTTGCCTGGCTTTCTCAGCCGGCGGCAGCGACTTCCACAGACAAAGATTGTACTGGCCCCAAAACCAATCCAAAGTTGGGGGGCCCGGCGCAACCTCATCAGGCGGCGCGTAGGGGTCCACGTCACTGCTAATCGAGTGAGCATCCTTGGGGGGCGGCGACACCTCGTCGGCGCGTGGGCAGACCGGCGGTGCCATCGTAGAGATTTGAGAGAGAGAGAGAGAGAGAGAGAGAGAGAGAGAGAGAGAGAGAGAGAGAGCGAGGGAAGGATGTAGACGAGAATGCAGGCGGGACGACGTGAGCAAGGTAGTATTTATTGGCGGCCGGAATCTAGATCGACGGGGATAGTACACACGTCGGTCGCCGGAATTTATGAGTACTGTAGTTTGAATAACACACAATTCCCGCAGCAAATCCGTGTTTGAACATAATAGCTGACGGTTTCCAATACAAAACCGTGTCTAATTAATGATCCCCGCCAATCACTTACCAAATCTCGAGCCGCGAGATAGAGTGCCAATCGTGTGGGGGCCGGTTGTCTTGACAGATTTTAACATTTTCTTTTTTGAACACCAGATATTTACATTGTCTGATGATTTTTTAACTGGCACACAAGTACACAAAAATATGATTTTTGAAACCGTTCAGGTTAGGTGTTGCATGTAGATGTAGTTCAAATTTGAATTACGTTCATTAAATGGTTAGAAAATCACTTAAATGTCTATAAAAGGTCAAATGACCCCTGAAAATTTCCAAATTTTCACATGACAGTTGTATTAGTGCATGTTAAACGTAGGAAAAAATTTCAAGGCCGTAAGAGGAAGCTATCTCCCGTCCGTCAACAAACATGCATTGTTCCCTCTCAAAACCACGAACCTTCTAGTGAGTTGCTCCGGTTTATGAGGGGTGTGTGTCCAAACTTTCGTCAAACACGCCAATTTTTTTACCACATCATCTTGGTGGTATGACATTAAATCAAGCAAGGTTTCATGTTTTTCTGCTCATTTTTTAATTTTTTGGAAATAAAATACCATGGCATGCACTCCATGCATGTGCCTATGCCTTGACACCAATATGTTTAAAAATTCATCGAATTTACTGCACATGGAATTAACTCACACACAAGTACACAAAAATATTATTTTTCAAACCATTTTGGTTGGGTGTTGCATGTAGATGTAGTTCAAGTATGAATTATGGTCATTAAATGGTTAGAAAATCACTTAAATGTCTTTAGAAGGTCAGATGACCCTTGAAATTTACCAAATTTTCACATGACTGTTGTATTAGTGCACGTTAAACGTAGGAAAAATTTGAGTACCGTAAGAGGAAGCTATCTCCCATTCATCATCAAACATGCATTGTTCCCTCTCGGAAGCATGAACCTTCTAGCGAGTTGCTCCGGTTTGTGAGGGGCGTGTGTCCAAACGTTCATCAAACATGCCAAATTCTTTACCACATCATCTTGGTGGCATGACATTACATCAACCAAGGTTTCATGTGTTTCTGATCATTTTTCCTATTTTTTGAATTAAAATGCCATGTCACTCCATGCATACGTATGCATGTGTCCATGTCATGAGACCAACATGTTTGAAAATTCTTCAAATTTACTGCACATGGAATTAACTCACACACAAGTACACAGATATGATTTTTCAAACTGTTTTGGTTAGGCGTTGCATGTAGATGTAGTTCAAATTCGAATTATGGTCATTAAATGGTTAGAAAATCACTTAAATGTCTTTGAAAGGTCAAATGACCCCTAGAATTTTCCAAAATTTCACATTACAGTTATAGTAGTGCACGTTAGACGTTGAAAAAATTTCAAGGCCGTAAGAGGAAGTTATCTCCTGTTCGTCATCAAACATGCATTGTTCCTTCTCGGAACCACGAACCTTCTAGCGAGTTGCTCCGGTTTGTGAGAGGTGTGTGTCCAAACTTTCGTCAAACATGCCAATTTCTTTACCACATCATCTTGGTGGCATGACATTAAATCAAGCAAGGTTTCATGTTTATCTGATCATTTTTTAATTTTTGAGAATTAAAATGCCATGGCATACACTCCATGCATGTGCCCATGCCTTGACACCAATATGTTTGAAAATTCCTTCGAATTTACTGCATATGGAATTAACTCGCACACAAGTACACAAAAATATGATTTTTCAAACCGTTATGCTTAGGCGTTGCATGTAGATGTAGTTCAAATTTGAATTACGGTCATTAAATGGTTATAAAATCACTTAAATATCTTTAAAAGGTCAAATGACCCCTGAAATTTGCCAAATTTTCACATGACAGTTGTATTAGTGCACGTTAAACGTAGGGAAAAATTGAAGGCCGTAAGAGGAAGCTATCTCCCGTTCGTCATCAAACATGCATTGTTCCCTCTCGGAACCACGAACCTTCTAGCGAGTTGCTCCAGTTTGTGAGGGGTGCGTGTCCAAACGTTTGTCAAGCATACCAATTTCTTTACCACATCATCTTGGTGGCATGACATTACATCAACCAAGGTTTCATGTGTTTCTCATCATTTTTCTATTTTTTGAATTAAAGTGACATGTCACTCCATGCATACGTATGCATGTGTCCATGTCGTGAGACCAATATGTTTGAAAATCCTTCTAATTTACTGCACATGGAATTAACTCGCACACAAGTACATATATATGATTTTTCAAAACATTTTGGTTAGGCGTTGCATGTAGATGTAGTTCAAATTTGAATTACGGTCATTAAATGGTTAGAAAATCACTTAAATGTCTTTAAAAGGTCAAATGACCCCTAGAATTTTCAAAAATTTCACATTACAGTTGTGGTAGTGCACATTAGACGTAGAAAACATTTGAAGGCCGTAAGAGGAAGCTATCTCCCGTTCATCATCAAACATGCATTGTCCCTCTCGGAACCACGAACCTTCTAGCAAGTTGCTCCGGTTTGTGAGGGATGTGTGTCCAAACTTTCGTCAAACGTGCCAATTTCTTTACCACATCATCTTGGTGGCATGACATTACATCAACCAAGGTTTCATGTGTTTATGATTTTTTTGGAATTAAAATGCCATGCCACTCCATGCATACGTATTCATACATATGTGTCCATGTCGTGATACAAATATGTTTGAAAATTCCTTCTAGTTTACTACACATGGAATTAACTCGCACACAAGTACACAAATATGATTTTTCAAACCGTTTCGGTTACGCGTTGCATGTAGATGTAGTTAAAATTTGAATTACGATCATTAAATAGCTAGAAAATCACTTAAATGTCTTTAAAAGGTCAAATGACCCCTAGAATTTTCAAAAAATTCACATTACAGTTGTAGTAGTGCACGTTAGACGTAAAAAAATGAAGGCCGTAAGAGGAAGTTATCTCCCGTTCGTCATCAAACATGCATTGTTCCCTCTCAGAACCACGAGCCTTCTAGTGAGTTGCTCCGGTTTGTGAGGGGTGTGTGTCCAAACTTTGGTCAAACATGCCAATTTTTTACCACATCATCTTGGTGGCATGACATTACATCAACCAATGTATTTCTGATTTTTTTTAAAAAAAATTGGAATTAAAATGCCATGTCACACCATGCTTAATTGTGTCATAGCCGTTAGACCAATATGTTTGAAAATTCCTTCCAATTTACTGCACATGGAATTAAATCGCACACAAGTACACGAAATATGAGTTTCCAAACCGTTATGGTTAGATGTTGCATGTACATGTAGTTCAAATTTCAATTGCGGTCATTAAATGGCTAGAAAAACACTTAAATGTCTTAGAAGGTCAAATGACCCCTGAAATTTTCCAAAATTTGACATGACAGTTGTATTAGTACTACACAATTTCTCGTTCATTTAAAAGACCATCCATTGGCACTTTATTTTAAATTCATCTTTCACGGCTAATAAAAAATATCTACAACATCACACAAAGTTGTTTTCTAGGAACCGTTTGCGATGAAAAATATCTGGGTCTATTTAAGTCTCCCTCCTTAAGCTTCGCCAGCTCGTCTGCTCTAGTGCCGGCAACCCCCGAATCCACGAATCCTGATCCCCATTCCTGCACCCCCTTCTTGCAAAGATGACGCCATGGAAATGCTTCGTGAAGGCCCGTACGATGGTCGCGTCCCCCACGAGCGCCGCCGCCTACGCTGAGAGTGCCTCCGCATCCGCATTGAGCGCGGCCGCTTCCATCGAGAGGGCGTCTGCGGCAGCTGCGGTAGCCGAGACGACTGCAGCTGCTGCTGCGACGGCGGCTGCAAACACCGAGAGCGCTCGAGCTGCCGCCCGTGCCGCTGATGTCGCCCTGGCCCGGGTCGAGGCCATCCACACCAAGATCGAGGATGCACATGCCAAGATATTCCAGGCCACCTCAGACTCCAGCATGCAACCCACATCTGAAAAGGCGGCGGTGGCCATGGAGCACCTGCTTCCTCATGAGGTCATCGAGCGGGAGCTGGAGATGCAAGAGGCTGCGGAGATCGAGGAGCGTCGGGAGGAGGAGTTTCGTGTGGCCAGCTCGAGGTAGAGAAGAGTCTGTCCGTTGAGGATCGGCGGTGGAGTACCAATGCGCAGCCACTACTACGAGTACTACAACCTTGAGGGCGGTGCCGAGGATGAGGACGAGGACGTGGTCGACTTCAGCAGGGGATGCGGAGTCCACCAACGGCGGCATGTCGCCAGGACAAGTCATCGACATCTCATCTCACACCGGCGATGCATAGGCCGGCACGGCGGCGGATTTTTAATTATGCATACTTAGGCTTTGTTTTTAATGCTGGTCTTTTGTTAGAGCAATGTTTAGGTCAACTGGCTCTATGTAATTACTGAAATTGCTCAATTCAGTAAGTGGGGTTTGTCTGCTGTACAGCTTTTTCTATGCCCAAATTAGCAAGCGATGTTAAATTATGCAATGATGTACCCGGGGAAATTTCCACCAAAATTTTAATTATCAAACTCATCCCATGCGCGTAAAGCAGAAAAATCGTTTGCGATGCACACAATCGTTCAAAGTGAATGGTTCGGAGGCACCACGCGCGTTCAAAGTGA
Source organism: Triticum dicoccoides (assembly GCF_002162155.2). Taxonomy (NCBI): domain Eukaryota; kingdom Viridiplantae; phylum Streptophyta; class Magnoliopsida; order Poales; family Poaceae; genus Triticum; species Triticum dicoccoides. The sequence goes on from NC_041380.1 coordinate 480,468,607, forward strand.
ATGTGCCCATGCCTTGAGACCAAAATTTGAATTATCAAACTCATCCCATGCGCGTAAAGTAGAAGAATCGTTTGCGATGCACACAATCGTTCAAAGTGAATGGCCCGGCGGCACCGCACGCAAAGTTTCCCTCCACATTTCCAAAATTTTGGCCTACCGCCAAAATATCTACCCCCGCCCCTTCCCCCCTTCCCCACCCCCTTTTCTTCCCGACCACAAGTCACATTTCCCATGTTTCCTCCTTCCTTCCTTCCTTGCTAAGCTATAGCTGCATCCTCGCTCTCGCCGTCTCGCATCCTACCGCCGGGGTCGCCATGGTCCTCTTCAAATACATCTCCAGTGGTTCCTCCTCCAGCGACTACTCCTTCACCACCCGGGTATGCCTCTCTTCTCTCTCTCTCGGGCTATGACTTGGAATGAAGGATTTTTACCCGGAGGTCGATTCGAGTCGTTTCTTCCTCTTGTAGCTCCCTAAGACCATCGGTGGCAACGAATGGAGAGGGGTGGCTGAAGATCTATCTGCTCGTTGTCACCATCAATCTCCATGCGTGAAGCTACTTGTGTTTGATTTTGTGGACACTGGGGGGAAGTTTCTGGCATGTGCAGAGAAGGTTAGACCCTCTTTCGTTGTTACAAATCATTTGTTAGATGTGATTCAAACACTGTCATGGTCCCAACCTGTTCATACCACACATTCAACCAAACGCATCCTAAGTCAGTGTCACAGTTTGTACCTAGTATCTTAAATTGTTGCCATCTCATCAGCGGTGCCATTAGAAAATTATTTGGCATCACTTCAGCAGTTTGTGCAGCCAACTTTGGTCCACACATCCGAGCAACCAAGCAGTAAAATACTAAATCTTTATGGCACGAAGGAACTGGGCATCGGAGCAACTACGTGCTCCGGAGTCCGGGTCCTTGATTTTTTTTCTGCTGCATCAGCTCGCCAGTTCAGGGCACCGGTGCAAGATGTAGCAATAGTTGTCTTTACACCAGTTTTGGCATACATAGTGGACGGCCTTAGTGCTATTAGTTCTATGTTACTAAATTTGTGCGTGTACACACCTGTTAGTATCAATTTGCTGTCATCCAAACACTTTCGCTATGTTGTTGCAGTTATATTTACCTTCCTCATAAAATGTTCAATTTTTATTTATTGTACATGAGTAAGAACTTGTAGCGTCGTTGTAGTTAATTATAGCTTTTGATGTTCTAGAAGTTGGTTGTTGTCTCAGTACCAATTATTTCATTTGCACATTGATCTTTTTGAGAAGATATGTCATAATTAACATGTTTCTTCAGTTTTTCAAAATAAGCATTGGTGACTTTCTATGTTGCTATAAACCCATTTCCCCTACAATTGTTACTTATCTAGTTTTAAATATTATAGGATGAACGGAAGTGTTGTTAATTGGAGTGGGTTGTTCAAGAGTGGCCACAGTCTTTCAAGATGTGCCTAACGAAGCTTTGGAGCATGTATGAGGAAGTGAACACAGCTAGGCTTAGAGAAAGTCTTGTCAACACTGAAGCATATTTCAAGATGCGGGATAAAAAGTTGAAGGTGAAGAATGAGCTCATATTTTTTAAAGACTTTTCTAAGATGGTGTTGGCGAAGGAGGAGGCACTTTCCCAGTTGGCCCGTGCAAAACGGGTTCTTACTGAACTGAAAGCAGAGGTGGATAAGATGAACCTAGGTGATCTCAATTAGGGAAATGAATATAGTGTTCTTATGAAGTTGAACTAGCTATATGTTGTACTATGTTGTTTTCACGTAGCTACCGTACTGTGATGTTATAATATATTTATGTGCCTGATATGAAATTGGCAAACAGTTGTTCGATATGAAATGTGAATTTGCGTAATACTGGAATTATTAATTTTAAACTAATAAACCTGCTAAATGTGTCATGGACCTTTGCAAACGGTTCTAGCAATAAAAGCGGTTGCGATGGATAGCCCAATGCTACACAGTTTTCTTCATCAAATCGTGTGTGATATATAGTTGATAAAAGCAAACAGTTAACCAAGGAAGACCGTGTGTGATAGTTACACCTTTCACACACGAGCCTGCACATAAAACTGTGTGGGATTTACGTCCGATCGGAAACGTTTTCCCTGGATTGACTGTGTGGGATGTACATAAGAACGGAAATATATTCCTTGGATTGGCTGTGTGTGATATACATACGAACGGAAATGTTTTCTGGGATTCACCGTGTGGGATGTACATACCTACAGAAATGATTTTCTCAGATTACCGTGTGGGATGTACATACCTACGGGAATGATTTCTGAGATTCACCGTGTGGGATGTACATACCTACAGAAATGATTTCTGGGATTCACCGTGTGGGATGTATATATCTATGGAAATGATTGGGTTTCGATGCCTCGCCCGATCGCACACGGCCCCAGCCTGGGTCCCAGGAGGGCCTATCCCTGACGATTTCTGGGTCGTGTGGGAAGGACACCCTATCGCACACACTCACTTGGCGATGGATCCAAATGCCATCGCAGAAAGGGGTAAAAACCATTTGTTTAGGACCGACGCGCACCAGTGTTACTTGCTCGTTACAAATTATCTTGCTATCAAACTACTCGCTACTTACAATTTCAGCACTTGCAGACAATACCTTACTGAAAACTACTTGTCATTTCCTTATGCTCCTCGTTGGGTTCGACATTCTTACTTATCGAAAAGAGCTACAATTGATCCCCTATACTTGTGGGTCATCAGTTTCGTACCCTACAAACAATTTATTCTTATGTTCTCCGCTAGATAGGAACTTTGGAGTGATTCTTCGTTGCACGTTGAGGGATAGTTATATGATCCAATTATATTAGCACCATTGAGAGGTTGCACTAGCGAAAGTACGGACCCTAGGCCTCATTTCAAGCATTGTAATACCGTTTGTGCTCAGTTTTATCAATTGCTACCTTGCTGTTTTTTATTGTTCTTATTACAAAAATCAATATCTACTATTGTTACTGCACTTTTATGACCATCTTTTCACTGAACTAGTGTACCTATACAATTTGCCATTGTATTGGGTGTGTTGGGGATACAAGAGATTTCTTGTATTTGCTTGCAGGGTCATTTGAGAGAGATCATATTCATCCTACACCTCTCACGGATTGATAAACCTTAGGTCATCCACTTGAGGGAAAATTGCTGCTGTCCTACAAAACTCTGCGCTTGGAGGTCCAACACATGTTTACAAGAATAAAGTTGTGTGGTAGATATCAAGTCCCTTTGCAAAGGACGTTGGGTTGTTGGGTGGAGGAGTTGCCCTCAGTACTATGGAGTATCAATACTACCCCCAACAGATCTACGGGTTACACGCCCCTCTTCATGGTTTATGGAGCAGAGGCAGTTCTCCCTAGTGACATACGTCATGACTCGTCCCGTGTGGCTGCTTATGTTGAAGCTGATAATGAACAAGCACGTCAGGATGCTCTTGACCTGTTGGATGAGGAGCATGACCTTGCGGCGGCTCGTTCGGCGATTTACCAGCAAGATCTGTGTCGTTATCATAGCCGACGGGTTAAAACCAGGACCTTTCAAGAAGGTGGCCTGGTGCTCCGTCTCATCCAGGATCAAACTGACATGCACAAGCTATCCCCACCTTGGGAAGGGCCCTTTGTGGTGAGCAAAAATCTGAACAACAGGTCATACTACCTTATCGATGTTCAAGACCACAAGGACTCACGCACGTCGGAGGAGGAGACCGGCCGGCCATTGAATATTGCTCATCTTCGGCCTTATTACACCTGAGCCACCGGCTCTTATGATGTACATACTTCTGCCAATGTGTATATTATGATTAGTATAATAAAGCCGGCATCCCTGATAATTCAGGGCCTCTGTCGTTTCGTTTCTGAGAATCTGAGTCTTTATTGTTACTTCATAAGATCGCTTGGGGGCTTCCTGCTTATTGAGCATAGCTATGACTACCCTCTTGATCCGGCTTGTACGCCTTGATTAAAAATTGCTTGGGGGCTTCCTGCTCATTGAGCATAGCTATGACTACCCTACTGGCCTGGCTTGTACGCCTTGATTGAAATGTTACTTGGGGGCTTCTTGTAAATGAACAGAGCTTTGTTGTCCCTCATAATAGGCTTGGACGCCAGGTGTATTCACCAAAAATCCGGGTTATCCTGCCTTTGTATGCCTGCCAATCCGACCAGTTAATCCTGGAATGACTCACTGTACTCTTGACAGTCAATCTTATAAAGACCCTGAACTTGTCAAAGTTAAAACGACGATTGGTCATGTGAGGCCCGGCTTACAGGTTTGAATTAAGGATTAACTAAGCGGTCGTGCGGCCCTTGAATAGCACTTGATCTTGAGGCTTGGCAGCCTATGAAGGCCTTGTTTTCAATAATTTGTTATTTGTTTTTGAACTTTGTTTTGGGTCATAGTTTTATACCATATTGATATATGGTTTAATATTGATTCAAGCCATGTTGCCTTGATCCTTATGATTCATATTTGATTCTATACGGAGTTTTGCTAACCTAGCCTGGCTTTGGATGCTAAAGTTGCCAGTGTGTGATGATTATGCACTTGGAGTTCTGCACTCTAGGTTTTGGGATGTTACCCTTTGTTGCGTCTGGCATTGTAAGCCGACGGTATGAATAAATTGAACAGAGCATTGTGCTATAAATCTTTGGGTTGTTACCCTTACTGCATACGGCATGGTAAGACGGCGTTATGAACAAATATCATAGGTATGACTTTGTTATGATTATATGAGGTTTTGATAAACCCACCCTGGTTATGGACTATATAGTCACCAGTGGATTTTACATGGGGCGTTGTGACCCGCCCTGGGGTAAACCGCCAGGGCACTTGTTATCTGCTTGTATGCGGGGCTAATGACAACATGATCAGCAAGGTTGACACAAGTTATGAGCATAAATAGTGGAGTTTGAACTCAACTCCGGTGGCTTAAAAGTGTTATGCAAATAAAACATGCACGATGGCATGGCAGATCATGATTTTTTAACTAGCCTATTACAAGGCATCATGTGGCCACAAAAGAATCAATGTTTTGAGACGCACAACCTCTCAGTGTTGAAGCTGATAGACCAGGTCATGGCTCACGATTCCTAGTCTTGGCGGGTTGAGGCTTCCGGGTCATCTTGTTTCGGCTCTCTTCTCCTTGGTTATCCATTGGCTGGAAGTCGGGTGTAGACCCATTGATACCGGTCAAAGCTCTAAACACAGCCTCGTCATCTATAAGACTTGATGGATCAATGTCAGGAGTGAAGGTATGCTTACGAGTAGGTGGGATGAGATCCACCTCCTAATGAACTGGTGTCTTCACCTTTGAGTTTTTAGCATCATAAGTCGGGTGGTACTTGGAGATATCTGTTTCTTCGGCCAACTTACTTGCCCAAGGACACATCTTCCTCACGATGTTGGTATGATCATTAGCATTGAAGGGAGATCCATCTTCTTTAAAACTGGGACAGTTAGTGGCTATTTCTTGAGGGTCAAGCTCTGCTTGCCATGCCTTTGCCTGGCTTAGGGGAGTGATGGAGTCGGCTCTAGTGGCTGATCGCTTTAATTCCTCAATTCTATGGGCAGCACAGATAGCTCTTCCAATGTTTCCTTGATGAGGGAGGGCGGCTGTTTTATATGAATAGTAGCAGAGATTGTCCGTTGAGCACCAGTGTATAGCTGCTCCACAAGAGTGTAGACAGCCTTAAGTTTGATGCGCATGTCTGGACCCAGCTTGGAGCTTCAGGAGCCTGCATCAGTAAAATTCTTCATAAACCGGCAAATGATTATGATATGTTGTTGGTACATAGGAGAGTATTTTTTGCTACTTACCAAAGATGGTTGATGTCATGTTGTTGATTTGATGCCTTAAACTGGACAATTCATCAGTTACCGATTTAAGGGCTGCTTCGACATCCTCTGCTTTTTTCAATAGAGCTACCTTCTCGATCTCCCAGCTAGTTTTATCAGCGTTGAAGTTTTGTTTTAGCTTTTAATGTCTTCCAATGAAGTCTTTAGCTCGGATTTGGCTTTTGCAGTCTTAGATTGCTGGGTTTGAATGTTGGCCCTCAGATCTTTGACTTGGGATTCCTTCACATTAAGTTCATCCTGCAATATGAACAAGGTGGAAGGTATTATGATCATATTATTTTTGAAGTCCCAAGCACAATACAAGTATTTTCCTTGGCACTTGGGGGATAATGTCTATTGCTCTTTTAAAGACAATTTCTGTGATGACCCAGACAAAATGATATGATTTACTCCGGCTCATGGGGGCTATACATATTTGGATTTTCTTCATGATTATGATGAGAAGTCCCGGTTTAGCTTCTCAGCTTAAGCCGACCCTTGGGGGCTACAAGTGCAAAGTTGATCATCGCTATTGAAAGGCCCGGCTTAACTTCTCAGTTTAAGCCGGCCCTTGGGGGCTACTTGTTTTATTCTACAATGAGTATGTCATAACATGAATGAAAGACTATAAAGTTATTTAAAGTCTACGGCATATTTGATTCTCATATCCAGTAGACTTGGCGACTGATATAGATATGTTTATATAGAAGACTGCAGTGCTTACCTCAAAACGCTCCTTCATGAGGTTGACCAAGCCGGCTTCAAAGTCACGACTGGTGTGGAGGCGGTTCAAGTAGCCCATGTGAAGCTCCTGGGCATTAAATTGGGCATAGCTCTCCAAGTCCAACTTCCACTTGCCCTTATCAATGGCAGAAAATTCTTCTTTCATGCTATGCTTAGATAGGATAGTGGGGTTTCCTGGGCCGTGTAAGTTATCCAGTATCATTATGTCATCAGTTTCATGAGCCGGCTGAGCGGGACTGGGCGGTTTATCACTTTCTGGGTCAATGTCCATGGCATCCTTGGTGACAGGGTGTTCTTCTGGTGGCGGATCATCCATGGCTGCTCCTGAAACTTGATGCAAAGATTCAGAGATGGTGTGTTTCTCCAGATCAACAGTCTTGGGTTCTTCAGCTGGTTTGTCAACTTTTTGTTTCTTGCTAGGCTTGGCCATGGCGCTGAAAATAAAGCATAAGATAAGATTGATATGACAGTTAAATGCATGAATGAAAGCAAAATAGGCTTAAATGTTTCTTACCCAGGCACAGCCTTGAAAAGAGGGACCTAAGTCCCGGTTGAGTCACTAGAAGAAGAGCGAGAGGACCCCTGGTAGTTTGAATCAAACGGGTTAAGAGGTTGCCGAAAATGACCCGCCTTGGGGTAAGCTAAGTTGGAAATATTTGGAACCTCTAGCTGGCGCTTGAGAGGAGCCGACGTGTTTGGTAAGCCAGAGGAAAGAATCCCACCACCACTGTTCCGGGTCATGCGGCGAGCTTCATGTTGTTACTTCTTCAAAATAAAGTTGGGATCCAAATAAGCTAAAGGGTGAGAAAACTTTACTTTCCGGCTCGCTTGACGAACTTTCTATCTTGGCAGATGTTCTGAGTCGGAGAAAAGGATAATTACCTCTTCACCATCCGTGTGGCTGCCTTCCGCGTCATCTTGATAGTAATCATTGCCAATAATATGTATAAAAAATGAGCCAAGAGAGTCAAGTTCTACCTCCGGCTCATCATCATCATCATCCAAGTCAAATAGCTTGGAGGTGTTGGTCTTTTTCTTAGCAGGCATTTTCTGAGCCTTATTCTTTGTCCGGGTCTTTTTCGCCAGCTTATCCTGGAGCTTCCTATTCCAAAAAGGTGAATCAGCCTACAAAAAATCAAATGAGTATGAGATGGAAATTTAAGTGAAGATATGATTCAATTGAGAATTGGTTAAAAACTTACAACTAGCGGCTTGTTAAGAGTGCAGAAAGGATTCAATCCAGTTCTGCTGCAATCTGCCAAGCTCTCGTTTAGCAGAGACTTGGTCATTTCATTGTTATCATTGTCGGTCAATTGTATCGGGCAGTGGCGTTGTGGATCTTTTAAGTCACAGGTGTAATCGCACATCAAGCTGGAGCGGCGGCTTAAAGGCATGATTCTCCAGGCGACCCAGCATCGAACCAGGTCTATTCCAGTCAGACCATTGGCCGTCAAGGCTCTAATCTTTGAAAAGATGGGCATATACTTGGCCCGCTCTGTTGTGCTAATCCGGTCGGGGAGGGGGTGCCTGTTACTGAGCCGGCTTGCACGATAACCCGGCAGAGGGATTTCCCCTTCTGGAGAGGTATCTTGACAATAAAATCAGGGTTGGTTCCAGTCCTTGGGGTGACTAGACAGTTTGGCGGCTGGGAAGGTGGCATCCTTCCGTCTCTGAATTGAAATTCTGCCTAACTCTAGGCTTGGCCCGTCTGTAAATTCAGTCTGGCGGTTTAAATAATAGAACTCTCTGAATAGTTCTACGTGTAGGATAACGTAGTAATTTCAAAAAAATCCTACGCACACGCAAGATCATGGTGATGCATAGCAACGAGAGGGGAGAGTGTGTCCATGTACCCTCATAGACCGAAATCGGAAGCGTTAGCACAACGCGGTTGATGTAGTCGTACGTCTTCACGATCCGACCGATCAAGTACCGAACGCACGACACCTCCGAGTTCTGCACACGTTCAAATCGATGACATCCCTCGAACTCCGATCCAGCCGAGTGTTGAGGGAGAGTTCCGTCAGCATGACGGCGTGGTGACGATGATGATGTTCTACCGACACAGGGCTTCGCCTAAGCACCGCTACGATATGATCGAGGTGGATTATGGTGGAAGGGGGCACCGCACACGGCTAAGAGATCAAGAGATCAAATATTGTGTCTATGGAGTGCCCCCTGGCCACGTATATAAAGGAGTGGAGGAAGGTAGGGGCCGTCCCTCTCTATGGCGCACCCTAGGGGAGTCCTACTCCCATCGGGAGTAGGATTCCCCCTTTCCTAGTAGAACTAGGAGCCCTTCCAAGTAGTAGGAGTAGGAGAGAAGGAAAGGGAAAAGAGAAGAGAAGGAAGGAGGGGGCGCAGCCCTTCCCCCTAGTCCAATTCGGACTAGGCCTTGGGGGGCGTGCGGCCTGCCTCTCTCTCTTTCACCTAAAGCCCAATAAGGCCCATACACTCTCCGGCGAATTCCCGTAACTCCCCGGTACTCCGATAAATACCCGAATCACTCGGAACCTTTCCGATGTCCGAATATAGTCGTCCAATATATCGATCTTTACGTCTCGACCATTTCGAGACTCCTCGTCATGTCCCCGATCTCATCCGGGACTCCGAACTACCTTCGGTACATCAAAACACATAAACTCATAATATAACCATCATCGAACTTTAAGCGTGCGGACCCTACGGGTTCGAGAACTATGTAGACATGACCGAGATACGTCTCCGGTCAATAACCAATAGCGGAACCTGGATGCTCATATTGGCTCCTACATATTCTACGAAGATGTTTATCGGTCAAACCGCATAACAACATACGTTGTTCCCTTTGTCATTGGTATGTTACTTGCCCGAGATTCGATCGTCGGTATCTCAATACCTAGTTTCAATCTCGTTACCGGCAAGTCTCTTTACTCGTTCTGTAATACATCATCTCACAACTAACTCATTAGTTGCAATGCTTGCAAGGCTTATGTGATGTGCATTACCGAGAGGGCCCAGAGATACCTCTCCGACAATCGGAGTGACAAATCCTAATCTCGAAATACGCCAACCCAACATGTACCTTTGGAGACACCTGTAAAGCACCTTTATAATCACCCATTTACGTTGTGACGTTTGGTAGCACACAAAGTGTTCCTCCGGCAAACAGGAGTTGCATAATCTCATAGTCATAGGAACATGTATAAGTCATGAAGAAAGCAATAGCAACAAACTAAACAATCAAGTGCTAAGCTAACGGAATGGGTCAAGTCAATCACATCATTCTCCTAATGATGTGATCTCGTTAATCAAATGACAACTCATGTCTATGGTTAGGAAACATAACCATCTTTGATCAACGAGCTAGTCAAGTAGAGGCATACTAGTGACACTCTGTTTGTCTATGTATTCACACATGTATTATGTTTCCGGTTAATACAATTCTAGCATGAATAATAAACATTTATCATGATATAAGGAAATAAATAATAACTTTATTATTGCCTCTAGGGCATATTTCCTTCACTACGGTGGGCTCCTGTTGAAGGTATACTTTGCAAAATACTTGGAAATTGAAGATGTTGGTGATTGAGTTGGGTCCGATGTCTTGAGGATGGAGTTGGAAGAAATGCAACACATCAGGGAAAAATTTTGAGCCGGGCAGAGTGAACCCCCGGAGCATGTGATCAGTGAAGACAACGACTTTGCCTTGGGCTCAGGGATGGTTTCCGTTCATGGAACTCTCCAGTGGATGATGTTTTTTGCGGCTAACACGCCTACTTGAACGTGTTCGTTCAATGTTTGCTCAGTAACTCGGGAAGGAACCCAGTTGCACGAGGTGACAGTCATGGTCATTTTGAGGAAATCTAAAAAGGAAAAGATTCCCGGTTTAAGATCATGCTATTAAGTCGGCCATTGATTCACAAAATTGCTATAAGGAACCGGTATGTTGAGCCGGAGAATAGTACTGAGGTATACAAATGCATAGCATGGCGACTTAAGAGGGGACTAATGGTATCTGGCGGGTTATGGTTTCTTAGTTGAGCCGCCCAAATAGTTATGACTCAGATTTATAAGTGAAGAACTGCTAAGTGGTGGATAAACAGATTTCACAAGTTGGTGCTATAATTTTGGATCTACAACGGCTCTGAAAATAGGATAAATTCTAGACTAAAGCGATATCAGTGGAAGAACTCCTATAGCCAGATGAGATTTTTACTACAACAGCAAGATCTTTTTTCATTGAAAGGGGATGCTAGCAGGTGCCTCACCACTTTGGCAACAGATTCGAATCCAGCCATGAGATCTAAAGAGGAAAAACAAAGAGCAGCTAAGAAGACCAACAAACTAGGGCTAACCCTAATGGAGATCTGCTGCAGGAAAGGAGGAGTACCTGTTGGGGCTGTTGAACAGCGAAGGCGCGCCGCGGTGCTCGGATTCGTTCAGGTCGATGCAGTGGCCGGAGTAGAGGGAGTTGACGAAGTCGACGGCGGCGGAGCTCGGGCGTGCATAGCATTGCGAGGAAGACAAAGATGAGGAGGCAAGGGGGGAAATGAAAAGGACCCTTGTCCCTATTTATAAGGAGATGGATAAAAGGCATGCGCGGGAATCGAGGAGGCCAGAATCATCATGTGGCTATGTGGACGCCTCGATTTTCAGGATGTTCATTAAAAGATAAGGATATGTTAGGATATTCTGGGCCTCGTGCGGAATTAATGAGAGATGACATCATGGCAGGTCAATATGATCATGTGAGCTGACATCGTGGCGGGTTATAGCAAGTTCATAAAATGGACGATGCAAGATTTTGACAAGTCAAGCACTGAAGATTGATGTGAACAAGTTCAAATCAACCTGGGGCCTAATGTTGGGGATATAACTATTAGGTATGACCCGCCCAGGAGGGGCCGGGTTATACCTCTGGCGGCTTATAGATGAAGATGGAGGGTCATGAAGGAAGCGTATTGAAGGCCCAAGACCCAGAGGCGACTTGAGGCCCAAGAGGATGAACCACCATGTGTGTAACTTATATTGTAAGGCAAGCTTAGTTTGTCACCGGGCCAGACACGTTGTGTATGAGCCAGCCGGGACTCTGTAAGCCGCCAGGCATCAACCTGTGTATATAAAGGGGTGACCCGGCGGCGGGTTAACTCAAGAAACAACTGATCGAGAACTAGGTTAAGCGTATTCACTCCCTGGTAATCGAATCCCAAGCAGTTAACTCAAGAAACAACTATAAGCAGGACGTAGGTTTTTACCTCGTTGAGAGGGGCCAAACCTAGGTAAACTCTTTGTGTCCTTTATCCCATTTAACCCCTTCAAGCTAACCTAGTTGCGATGGCTCCACACCTAAGTCCTTTTGCTAGGGCATCTGCCGTGTTAAGTCCATGACACAATTCCTTCATTTGGTGAGTCAAATATGTCGTAGGAGTTGGATGACACAAGTGCAAGACCGGCAACACCTTCATCTTGAGTATATTCAGAGTCGGAGTGATAGCTTCTCTCGGTGTAGTTGTCGGAGTCGGAACCGGATACCCATTCACCAACAAGAGCTTGATGTCTTCGTCTTGTGTGGATCTTTGATGACGTGTCCTTCCTTTTAGAATCCTTGCTTCTACGAGAGGGTCTTCGTTCATAACGATCATCTCTACTCCTTCTCTCTCTTGGTGGTGATTCATCTCTTTTACTTCTCCTTTTTGGTGAATAGTCTCTTTTCTTGTAGGGATTTGTACACTCATTGGAGTAGTGTTCGGGTCTTCCACAATTGTGGCAATTGTGATCACAACTAGAAGATCTTTTGTCATTGTAGGATCTTGACTTGGAGCTTCTCTCTTTGCTTCTATTATTTTAGAACTTGTTGAAGTTCTTCGCCATTAAGCTCAATTCTGCATTGAAGACTTGTTTCTCACTTGATGTTGTAGGAGAATCACTTGAAGCTCTGTAAGCATCGCTTGACTTGTTATGGAGCTCTTCCTTAACATCTCATGAGCAACAATTCTACCAATGACTTCCGTGGGCTTGCGATCTTTGTAATTGGGCATCATTTGGATCAAGGTGCACACAGTATCATATTTTCCATCCAAGGCTCTTAGGATCTTCTTGATGATGAATTTGTCGCTCATCTCTTCACTTCCTAAACTGGCAGTCTCATTTATGATGAGAGCAAGCCTAGAGTACATCTCAGTGACTCCTTCACCACCTTCATCTTGAACTTGTCAAGTTGACTTTGAAGCACATCCAATTTGGATTCCTTGACGAACTCGGTACCTTCATGCATATCAACCAAAGTACCCCAAATTTCCTTTGCATTCTCAAGGCGGCTGATTTTGTTGAATTCTTCAGGGCACAATCCGTTGAAGAGAATATCGTAAGTTTGAGAATTGTATTGCAACATCTTCATTTCTTCCGCGAATGCTTCACGATTCGGTTCTTTTCCATCCTCGAATAAATCACCTTGCAAGCCAATGCACACAATAGCCCAAACAGTGGGGTTATGACTAAGAATATGCATTTTCATCTTATGCTTCCAACTAGCAAAATTAGTACCATCAAATCAAGGACCTCTACGGTGGTAATTTCCCTCGCTAGACGCCATACTCTCCTAGGTTGTGAAACCAAGGCTATGATCACCAAAGCTATGGAAATCCAAGCAAATGGAGACCAAAGCTCTGATACCACTTGTAGGATCAAAAGTAGGTCTAGAGGGGGGATTAGACTACTTGACCAAATAAAAATCTGACATTTTCCCAATTTTAGTTGTGGGCAGATTTTAGCAAATTGCACAAGTCAAGTAATCAACCAACACATGCAATTATAAGAGTGTAGCAGCGAAAAGTAAAACATTGCATATGAAGGTAAAGAGAAGGGTTCAGAGAGTGCAAACGCAATGATGACACGGAGATTTTTGACATGGTTCTGATAGGCGATGCTATCGTACATCCATGTTGATGGAGACTTCAACCCATGAAGGTTAACAGTTGCGCGAGTCCACGGAGGGCTCCACCCACGAAGGGTCCATGAAGAAGCAACCTTGTCTATCCCACAATGGCCATCGCCCACGAAGGACTTGCCTCACTCGGGTAGATCTTCACGAAGTAGGCGATCTCCTTGCCCTTACAAACTTCTTGGTTCAACTCCACAATCTTGTCGGAGGCACCCAAGCGACACCTAACCAATCTAGGAGACACCACTCTCCAAAAGGTAATAGATGTCATGTTGATGATGAACTCCTTGCTCTTGTGCTTAAAATGATAGTCTCCCCAACACTCAACTCTCTCACATAGATTTGGATATGGTGAAAAGATAATTTGAGTGAAAAGCAACTTGGGGAAGGCTAGAAATCAAGATTCTTATGGTTGGATTGAATATCTTGATCTCAACACATGAGTAGGTGGTTCTCTCTCAGAAGATGTAAGCTGGAAATGTAGGCACGTTCTGATGGCTCTCTCACATATGGAGAAGGGGGTGGAGGGGTATATATAGCCTCCACACAAAATCCAACCATTACACACATTTGACCCAACTCGGTCGGACCAAATAGAAGAACTCGGTAAGACCAATTCAGTTCAAAATGTGAACGTTAGGAATCTCGGTGGGACCAACTGGAACAACTCGGTGGGACCGATGTGCTAGGGCTATCTCGGTGGCGCCGATTGCGTGAACTCGGTGAGACCGGTTTCAGCAAAGAGCAAACAAAGAGTTGGTCAAGCAAATTCGGTGTGACCGATCGCTCATTTCGGTGAGACCAAAATGATACAAAAGGGAAACAGGGAGTTTGCAGGGCCATCTCGGTGAGACCGAGATACGTATCGATGTGACCGAGGTGTTAGGGTTTCTGGCAGTGGCTAAGTCAAATGAACTCGGTGGGGCCGAGTTTGACTTTGGGTTTTGGACAAATTTGGAAATGAGAAAGTGGTTGAGGGCTTTGGAGCAATATCACTAAGCATTTTGAGCAAGTAGACCATTAAGCAACACCTCATCCCTTTTTAATAGTATTGGCTTTCCTACGGACTCAATGTGATCTTGGATCACTAAAATATAAATGAAGAGTCTTGAGCTTTTGCCAATAAGTGTCCTTTGCATTTTGAGGGGTCCACATCTCCAGTCCATTCCATGCCATTCACTGAACTTTCTGAATATTAAACTTGAATGGATGTTAATTCAATGAGCTATATGTTGTTATGAATTACCAAAACCACACGGGGATTAGTTGCACTTTCAAGCACCCAAAAATTGTTTCTCCACAAACCATCTCCCTACTTAATCAAGTTTGGCATGATAAACAAATGGCGCCAAGGGTTCAAACATTTGCTTTGAGGCTCCTCGGGGAAGCACTCCCGACGAGAAAGAGGGCAAGCATGTATTCCAAACACATCAAAAAATGTTGCTCTAGATGTGGTAATAGAGAAGATGAAATGCATATGCTTTTCTTATGTCCTTTTTCTAAAGCGACATGGTTTTGTTTTTCCTGGTCCATTAGAACTGAACTCTTTGCTGCTCAATAAAGCTTCCTTACTGATATGATTCATGTCTTACTCACATGCATATGGGCATCCACCAATAAAACCCGCTACTCTTTGTACCTTTTTTTGGTGTCTATAGAAGCCTCAAAATGACACTCTATTTTGCAGGGAAGTTAGCACACCTTCACAGGTTTTTGAAGAAGCTAATGCCATTATCAATGCAACTAAGTCAGAGGTCTCTAGCTCCACTGAACAACACGATAGAGTGCATTTGACCAACATTCAGGTACCTAAACACATGCTACAGCTCCAAGACTTTGAATTTACTGCAGGGAATGCGATCTTCTGTTATGCCACATGGGAGAAGCAACAAGATTCAAGGAAAAGTCAAGCAGGATTAGGCGTAGTCATCCAATTTCAAGGGAATCGACATCTTCAACATTTGTATATCTCAGTGCTCTCACTCCAGCATCTTCACCACTCCAGGCAGAGACTTATGAGCTTTTTCTAGCAACCAAGCTAATCGATATTTTACAGGTTCAACAACCACACTTCTATACGGATTTCTTGGTGTTGGCTTCGGCAGCTGCAGCGAGGACGGTGTTTCAAGCTCCTGGACATTAAGATAACAAATCGCAACTAGCAACAACACATGCTTCTTCCTCCTTCCATCATAGTAACATCAGTCCTAGAAATTTCAAAGCTCATCACCAAGCTCGTTTAGCATTGAGAATACAATCTACCTCTTTGGCTATTCGGTGCTTAAGTACCGGAGCAGGGCAATGTCCTAGTAAGGACATACTCTCTGTATCAAGCTTGATGTAAAATGCTTCTATTGGATAAAATCTTTATTTTTTTTAAAAAAAGAGCTTATGCCAATGTGATATTTTTCTTATGATATATGTGATCCTTTTTCCTTGAAACCGATGATTTAGTGTAATGGTTGCTTCAATTATTGCGGATGTGTTTAATTAGTGATAAAAGAGGAAAGAAAAAGCTATAGACTCAGCCATCGAGAGCTCACGCGGAAAGCAGGCTGTGGTGCGCACACCACACCACACCACACACACACTGGCAAAAAGCACGGAGCCTGGCCTGAGCCCCCGCCTCCGCGCCATAGACAGTCGCAGTCTCACACAACCCTCCCGCTTCCATCGTTCCCCCACGTCTCGCCTCGCCTCCAGAGCTTTCCCCCCTTCTTCTTTCCCTTTCCACCTCCCCCGAAACCTTCGACCCCGAGAGCCTAAAAAATTCGAGCCAACAACACACAGAGAGACTGCGACAGCCCCCCGGCGCGCCGGGTCCTCGCCGGGCTGCGGGCCGCCAGCGCATGGCATCGTCGCGGGTGATGGCCGCGTCGTCGCAGCCGCCGCCGTCCGGCTCCTCCGATCTCGCGCGCTTCCGGAGCGCCAGCGGCATCGGATCCATGAACATGGACGACATCCTCCGCAACATATACGGCGAGGCGCCCCCCTCCGGCGCCGGCGCCCCGGCGGACCCCGCCCCCGCGCCGGAGGCCGCCGCCGCCCGCCGGACGGCCGAGGAGGTCTGGAAGGAGATCTCGGCCACCGGGGGCCTCTCCGCCCCCGCCCCCGCCCCTGCCCCCGCCGGCGCCGGAGGCGGCGAGGCGGGCGGCGCGGCCGTGATGACCCTGGAGGATTTCCTCGCCAGGGAGGACGACGGTAGGGTTACGGCCGTGGAGGGGAATATGGCGGTAGGGTTCCCCGATGTGGGGGCGGATGTGGGGGCGGGAGTGGCCGGAGGGCGACGACGAGGCGGCGGTGCCGGCGGCGCCGGAAGGGCAAGGAAGAGGGCGCTGATGGATCCCATGGACCGCGCGGCCACGCAGCGCCAGAAGCGCATGATCAAGAACCGCGAGTCTGCGGCCAGGTCCAGGGAGAGGAAGCAGGTTACGCCAAATGTCTCAAAAGGGACAAATTTCGATGCATTTTGCACGGTTTGACCTTTGTCCCAGTTGTACAGTCCAGTGAAATTTGACGCTTTCATTTGGTTTTGGATGCAGGCTTACATCGCAGAACTGGAGGCACAGGTCACACAGCTTGAGGAGGAACATGCCGAACTGCTTAGAGAACAGGTATGTTTTTGGTTCTGCCTTAGTTTGGAATGAAAGTTATGAACTGTGGGGATTGAGCATGCTGCCATGACACTATGAACCTATGCTTACTTTCCAAGGTTCGATGGCTTAACAGTCAGTTAGATAGTGACCCCATTATATGTTCAGACTGGGCATGAGGGAACACTATGATTATGGAACTAGGCTAACCAAGGCAATGCCGAATTCATAATTCTAAGTTGTTATATTTATACTCATACCAAATGTGCCAGCTCTTTCACATAACTACAGCAAGCTATTTTATATCTTATGAGTTTCTGGGAAATACTTATGTGGTTATGTTACTAAGCGATAGATACCTTAAAAGTGTGGTTAGTCTTTTGTCACCATTGCATCATAGACCATCTGGATTCTTTTCTTGTTGTCGCATTAAGAATTACTATTAAGTGATAACATATTTCCATCGGGGAACTGAGTTTGGCAGTGAAGTGTATTTCTTGGTAGTGTCATTTGCTGGGTTAGCACTTATGTAATGCATTTTTTTGTAGTGCCAATAGTTATTGCAACCCATATCTTTGTTCGTTGATTCATTATGGTTTCGGCTTTTTATTCCTGTCAATGTCATACTGCCATCACCAGGATTACCCACCGATATAGTGTGCCAAAGTATCTTCCTGGCAAAAATAGACTGGGGACTAATTGCCTCTTGCATGCACCTGGCTGTCTGTATGTGCCTTCATCTTTAACTTTTGGTTATATGACCTTCTGCTGAATTGTCTCTATTTTATTATTCTGTCGCAGGAGGAGCAAAACGAGAAGAGGCTTAACGAGGTATATTCTTTGCAAAACGTTATTGCTTACAAGCATGTTTAGATTTAGCAAGTTGCTTTAACATATATATGGATCACCATGTCAAGTTATTTTTCGTGGATTTCATTACTCACTATCTTTCTTCCTCCATATGCCAAATAGATATGTAGAAGCGTTTTACTTTTTATTTAAAGATGGCCCAGCCAGCAATTTTGGTAACTATTTCACCCTGGAAAGCTAGTCAAGTTGAAGCATCATAGTACTCTATGTTGTCACCTTATCTGTGGTACACGGATGTTTTTTCTGCACAATTGATGACTATGGGCAGATAACAGTAACAACATTGGCATTACATCCTCTATTCTTATATCTCAGTGCACTCAAGGCCTTGCAATAACGGATTTGTATATGAATTAGTCATTGTATTCCCATGTCTCCACTATCGAGAACTATCCTTTTTGTTGCTAAAGCTTAAGTACTCTTTGATTGCAAACCATAGGATTTTTCCATAGGATTAGTTCGCACTAGATGTCATAGAAAAACTTCCATCAGCTCCAATCTCTCGGAAAGAATTCCTATGTGTTTTCCTATGGCATGACACTCTAATCTTGCATTTCCTTACCCCTGGTTTTGGAAATCCTGCGAATAAAAAGGGCCCTTATTTGTTGCTCGGTATTCAAACATGCATTGGCGGCTGTTTTTCAACTTCATTTCTTACAATTATTGTGTGTTTATGCAGCTCAAGGAACAAGCATTCCAAGTCGTCGTAAGGAAAAAACCATCGCAAGATCTTAGAAGGACCAACTCGATGGAATGGTAGAAGTATCCGCAAGCTCTGTTGTTATTCTCTTACAGTTACAGGGTTTCTTCTTTTGCTTTCTGTTTACCCTAGTCGTCGTTGCTGGCGGCGATGTAGAAGCAGCAAGACTTGTTAGGTGAAGGGCTCTAGCTCGAAAAGAGAAGAGAAGATGTAGTAGACGAGGTTCTGTGCGTGATCGGAAAGGTCACGCCATTCAGTATCGGTGTGTGATCAGCTATTTAATTTTGCTGTCATTGTATGTACAAACCAGAATAAGCAATGTTTGCATAAAATGTAGAATAGAGTTGCCTCAGTTGCAAAGACATTTGAAGAGATGTTTGTTTATGTTCAGTTTTCAGCCTCGTACAGTTTCAGTTTGACACATTGGCTTGTTGGTTCATAGCCACACATGCCAAACTTTGCCACAAGTGTGAAATACTTTTGTCAAATCGTGCCACACTTGTGATGATCAATTTGTTCACCAAACTTGTGATGGCATGCCCCAACTTACTGAGGAAAGTGTGGTGAAAGCCTGGCTATAATCAAACATGACCTAAATGGTCAGTGTGCATATTTTGAGACCATTAAATGTGGATAGAATCTACTCCCTCCCGTCCCATAATATAAGATCGTTTTTCAAGCTATGTTAGCTTGAAAAAACAATCTTATATTTGGGGACGGAGGGAGTAATTGCAAACCGTAGATACTCAAAATTCCATGGAAGTGATTCAGAAAGCAGAATATTATTTCTGTGAACTTTTAAGCTGTAAGCAACTTTATATTACACAAAACAAAGGGGAGCAAATGTTTGGATCACGAGCTTCTCAAACATATTGAGATATAAAACGCACCAGTTATCCATTCCATTTGAAACGGCTACAAAACGCGGGTGGCTTTGTGAGAAGGGTTGACGTTGGCTCCCTCACAAATAAAATGAGATGTTACAATAGAAACGTTCCATCAATCAGTAATGGCACATACCAATCACTGAAACCAGAGAAATCCAACCACCACTGAAACATCAGAGATGTACTACACAATAGTCACATATGTGCCCACCAGCATATTGCATCTTGCCAGAAAAGGTATCAATTCCATTTCAGAAAAGATATTGATATACAGTTACAAAAATCTGGTTGTCCCAAAGGTTCTAGACAGGCATGAAAGAGAATAGAAACGATACGCACTCAGACACAAATGATACGGCACCATGGATAGCACAAGCTTTGATCTGACATCCATCGTCTCTCAAACCCACCACCAGCAGCAGCGGCAACAAGGATGCAAGTAGAAGACTTGTTGCGTCAGCAGCAGCAGCAGCAGCAGCAGCAGCAATGAAGGGGCTACACAAGGAGCACCGGCAAACATTATGATTCCCCAAATATATTGTACAACCTGCGGAAGGAGGAAATGAAATGAAGTGTATAAATATATCGAAAAATGAATCACACAGGGGCTGTTATGTCTGTCAGGGATTGATCTTATGCCTTCAGATCTAATACATTTTGGCCTTCCTAAATGGTTCAAGAGATGATCATCATGGGTTATGAAAAATCAACACAAAAAAGCAGTCATGAAATCTGCTAGCACATAAAATGGAGTCAAAGGGACGTATCAGCTAGGGCAGAGGCAGCGATAACAGTACACGTGAGCAAAGCAAATGGGAGCAGAGAAGCAGGGCCATGCAGCATATCCTCCCGTAGGGAGGTTCCAGTCCGATAATATAACATAATAAAAGACAATGTGCAGAAAAGCTGTCTGTTTTAAAGTATGACCATGCAAGAGAGTTCGAATAATTCCGAGAATTCTGAATCACAACATGGCCCTCAGATTTCAGTTTCATCATAGGCTAATGCAATGGGCTTCAAAGCTTGGCACTGGGGCATGTCTGGGTGAAATGAAGAGGAGGCATGGCGATGGCGGCGACGAGGAGGAGAGGTAGACCTGCAGCAAGAGCCGGCCCATCACTCAGTGGTAGGGCTTCCGCAGAAGCAACGGCTGATCCAGACACATGCCCCAGCGCCCAGAACAGAGAAGCAAGCGCTGCATTAGCCATTTCGTGGGCTTCAACCTTGCGAATGCAATGGCTGACCCCGTTTCGAGCTCAAATCTGAGCCAATCTATCTATCCATCCCCACATGGGGCTTTAAACATCATCATTGGGCCAAGGGGAAATCCATGCAACAAGCGAAAATATAGTAATGGACCAAACAAACTACGAAACTAAATCCATACAGAGCTCGATCAAAACAAATAATCAAACCACCAGAAAACTGGATAATCGAAAAGGAAAATAGCCATAGGAGACTTGTTGTGCCACCAGCAGCAGCAGGAGGAATGAAGGGGCCACAGGAGGGACCATCGCATTAGCATTCATTCAAGAGCAGCAAACAGAAAGATTATGATCCCATACTGTACGGCCCGAGGAAAGAGGAAATGAAATGAATATACCGAAAAATGAACCACGCAAGGGTTGTGGCATCTGTCAGGTAGTAATCTTATGCCTTCAGATCTAGTAATACATTTGGCCTTGCAAAATGGTTCAAGAGATGGTCATCACGGGTTATCAAAAATCAACAACAAAAGTTGTCAAGAAATCTGCTAGCCCACAAAAGAGAGTCAAAGGGATGCATCAGGTAGGGCAGAGGCAGCGCTAACAGAGATGGGGAAGGGATGTTTTAGTGACGTCATGTCGTCAATCAATCATCAAGGCAAACAGAAGCAGAGCAGGCACGCACCGATGCACCATCTCCTCCTCTACCTAGGTAGGTTCCAGTCCATCATTGCGCGTTAAACGATAATACAACACAACAAAGACACGGTGTGTATACTGATGGTTTCGTAGCACGCCCATCAGGAAGATGGCCCTCAGATATCAAGAGTGTCCCAAATGGATCGGTAGAAAACCTGAATAGTACGACCATTGCAATGACAAACACAACAGAAGCGCCAAGCAGAAAGAAAGAAAGAGTAGAAGCAGAGAGATGACCCTTCCACATGAACAGCAGGCCCATCTGTCAGTTTTCACCTGATTCCCACTTTCCAAGAACAGAACAGAAGAAGCCAACTCTGCATTAGCCATTCCAAGAGCTTAGACCTTGCAAATGCAAAGGGCAGACGCATTTAGGCACAACCAAAGTCAGTCTATCTTTCCATCTATTAATCATCATAGAGCCAAAGGTAAATCCAAGCAACAATTGTAACTATACAAACAATATAGTGCAAAAACAAACAGACCAGCAAAGCCTATCTGTACCAAGATCAGATAAAAGAAATGGAAACAACAACACCACAATATTGGTGTGTGGGCTTGGCGGTAGGACAGGAAGGAGAAATTTGAAGCGCAACTCATAAACATGCCAATTGAACCACTAATGAACATTGCAGAGAGAAACCAGCAACACTTAAGCCACTTCAAAATCTTCACCCTAGTAAAGGGCTACCACTTGGGAGATCGGAACTCAATTCCAAGCTGATTTACAACAGTGATCTCTCCTGATAAATCATCAAACTACAAAGTTTTTCTCCACTGAGGCAAAAAGCAAAACCATGAAATAAAAAGGTACTAGAAATGTATGAAGAAATCAACCACACTTGATCATAATCAGATGAAACCATAGCAAATGCAGAAAATGATGTAAAATCTAAACATAGGAGGCAACAATGCCAATTACAGGTCCCCATCAAGCCAACGAGACGTATCTGGAAGATGGAACTGAAAATAAATAAAACAATCAAAACTTAGCCGGCAATTTGTACAAGGTATGAGAAAGAAACATCATGCCCTCAGGTGCAATAGATGTAGGATGCAACGTTCACTGATGGCACAAGAAATGATCTTCCTTTTGTCCATAAGGCCATGTGAAAGGTTGATCTGCTGTGAACTGCTGTTGTTGTTGTTGCTGCTGCTGCTGCATGCGTGATTACCCATCCAGAGAGAGAGAGAGAGAGAGAGAGAGAGGGGTGCCGGGTGGGGGGAGGAGAGGATCATGTAAGTGCCATCTCTACATTTTCAGTTTTCATCATTGGGCAATGCATTATAGAAGCTAATATTTCAATGATTCTATCCACCACCCAAAACGAAATCAATCAAGATTCTGTCAAAATAGAAATTTAGTGCCCAGATTCACAAGTGGGTATTAATTGGGTCAAGGTGTAATATGATGTTTCATAAAGAGGCACAGGAAAACTGATAAAGAAGCAGAAAGAAAATCAACAAGCATAGGCAAGAGAACAATGATAACGCAAAGAAGCAAATAATGAATGTATGAAAAATTATCCTGAGATGGACTGCTACATCTGTCAGAACATGATCCTATGACGTCATATCTAAAGACATGACAGAGGGATGTGAATGAATTTGTGTCATCCATTAATTACTCTCTGGATCAATGATTCATCAAGCACGTACCTTTATTCAGAGCACTAGCCTAAAGCTTTGCCAAGACACCAAGATAGCGAAACCAGAGAAGCAAAGGATGCATGCCCAGAGGATACCTCATGCTATGTCTGACTTATTGTGAGGTTCCACCATTGAGCATCTAAATGACAGTATTGCACCATAAGAACACATGTACACACTGGCTGTTGGCAGTGAGCACGCGCAAAAGTGTCCAATTCCAATGAAAACACCAAGAAAAGTTGTATTACAACCCTCAGATTTCTGTTTCATCACAGGCTAATGCAGCGGGCTTCAAAGCTGGCACTGGGGCGTTCCTGTATGCACCGGTATACGAGGTGACCGCTACGACGACGACGGAAAAAGAAGAAGAAAAAGAAAGAGATAGAGCTGCCGCATGGGCAGGTCCATCTGTCAGTGGTCAAGCTTGCATCCGATCCCCACACACCTTGCGCCGAGAACAGAGAAGACATCGCTGCATTAGCCATTTCAGGAGTTTCAACCTTGTGATTGCAATGGCTGACCCTGTTTGGAGCTCAAAACTGAGCCAATCCATCCATGGGGTTCCATCATAATCATCATCGGGCCAAGGGCAAATCCAAGTAACAAGGGAAAATATAGCACAGTAGAGATGCACCAAACAAAATAAGAAAGCAACATTATACCAAGATTGATCACATCAAATAGCCATGGCAAAGCCAAACAACGACAAAAAAAGGATACTAGAAACATAATAAACAAATTAATAGAACAAACCTGACCTTGACCAGATTAAACAAGCAAATTCACAAATTTGAAGCCAAATGGTGATAATGCAAAATCTAAGGACAAGAGCCAGCAAATGCAGATGAAGGGTTTCCATCAAGCCAATATATACAGATCTGCAAGACTAAATTGAAAATCAATATATCAAACAAAGGTTTACCAGTAATTTGTGTAAGATATGAAAATGAAGCCTGTGCCTTCAGTAATTCATATATGTAATATGTAATATGTAGCATTCATTGACGGCACGAGACAGAGAGACAATCTTCAATTCATCCATAAGGGCATAAACAAAGGTACTGTCAGCACACACAGGCCCGCACACACAGAGATCATGACATGTGCCATCTCTACATACTACTCCCTCCGTTCCATGATTCTTGTCGTAATTTTAGTTCAAATTCTCGCTCCATTCCATAATTAGAACGGAGGGAGTAGTTTTCATCATTGGGCAATAAATTCTAGAAGGCAATACTTCTAAGAACAAGCCAAAACAAAATAAATCATCACGATAGTCAAAATAGAAATTTTAGCACAAAGCCCCAAGTTCACAATTAGATTCTTAAATGGGGTAAAATGTAATATGAGGTTAAACTGCTAAGAAAAAAGAAAGAAAAACAGGAAACATACTCCCTCCATCCATTTTTACAGGGCCTAAGTTGTGAATCTCTTATACCAAGGCACTCTATGAAACCTAGAACAGAGTATAAATGGATGCACCTTGTAAAAATGGATGGAGGGAGTATAAAATATGCTCGGTCACAAAATCTGTACCAAAAGTATGCCATATTTACTATGAAAGAGCCAACCTGCATCTGAGAATGGCAAATGAACAGTTCTTGATAACACGTGACACAAAATAACGTAAAAGAGATGAAATCAAGAATATAAATGTACAAAAATGATCCTTGGATTAACTGATAACATCTGTCAAGGGTGTGATACTATGCCTTCATATCTAACAAATCAGGTATGGGTGCGGGTGATTCAGTGATATTGATTAATTAGCATATCTATACACTAGCCTAGATATTGGCGAAGACAGGCAGACAGCGCATACATGCCCGGATGGACTGCTCCACATATTGCGAGGTGGCATTCCACCATTGCACATACATGTGAAAGCTGGTTGTTTGACAGTGAGCCTGTGCAAAAAGTTCAATTCAGATGAAAATACCGAGAATTCTGTATTACAACATGGCCCTCAGATTTCAGTTTCATCATAGGCTAATGCAGCGGGCTCCAAAGCTGGCACTGGGGCGTGTCTGGGTGGGCAGATAGAGGACACAAGACGATCATGGCGACGACAACGGCGACGAGGGCAACGGTGTCACCAGAGTGACACATGAGCCGGAAGGAAGGGAAGGAAGGAAAGAGAGACCAGCAGTATAGGCCGGCCCATCAGTCAGTGGCAAAGCTTCAGCTGAAGCAACAGCTGACCCAAGACACATGCCTCAGCACCCAGAACAGAGAAGACAGTGCTGCATTAGCCATTTCAGGGGCCTCAACTTTCAGGATGCAACGGCTGGCCCTGTTTGGAGCTCAAAACTAAGCCGACTCATCCATGCATGGGGGTTCCATCATAATCATCATTGGGCCAAGTGCAAATCCAAGTAACAAACAAAGTATATAGCAGTAAAAATGTACTACAAAATAAACCAAGAAAACAAAACTATACCAAGATCAATCAGATCAAATAGCCAAAGCGAAGGCAAACAACAACAGAAAAGGTACTAGTAGAAACATAACAAACAAATTAACAGAACAAACCTGACAATGGCCAGATGAAACAAGCAAATTCATAAAACTGAAGAAGCCAAATGGCAATAGTGCAAAATCTTAACATAAGAGACAGGAATACAAATGAAGGATTTCCATCAAGCCAATATATATAGATCTGGAAGATGAAACCGAAAATAAATATATCAAACCAAGGTTACTGGTAATTCGTGTAAGATGGCAAAAATGAAGCATGTGCCTTGAGTTGTTCAAATATGTACTCCCTCCGTTTTAAATTACTCGTCGCATAAATGGATGTATCTAGAACTAAAATACATCTAGATACATCCATACCTGCGACAAGTAATTTGGAACGGAGGGAGTAGCATTGACTGATGGCACAAGGGATGATCTTAAATTCATCCACAAAGGTAGATCTGCTGTCAACACATGCACACTATATAGAACCGGTATCAGGACTTCATGGACAATTTTGAAGCACAAATCATAACCAAAATACTCCCTCCGTCCCAAAATAAGTGTCTCAACTTTAATACAACTTTAGTACAAAGTTGTACTGAAGTTGAGATACTTTTTCTTTTGAGGGAGTGCTAATTTAAAACCACTAATAAACATTACAGAGAAACCAACAATGCTTTGGCCACTTCAAAACCTTCAACCTCGTAAAGGGCTACCACTTCAAGATTGGAACTCAAATGCAAGCTGATTTACAACAGTGATCGCTCGTGATAAATCATGAAACACCAACGATTTTCCTCTGCTGAGGTGAAAGCAAATTAAGCTAAGAAGGTACTACAAAAGTCATGAAAAATCAACAGAGCAAACTTAATCATAATCAGATGAAACCACAGAAAATGCACAAAAATGATGAAGCAGGGCAAAAATGATGCAAAATCTGAACATAAGAGACAGCAATACTAGTGAAGGGTCCCCATCAAGCCAACACAGATGGATCTGGAAAGATGAAACTGAAAATAAATATATCCATGCGAAATTTTCCGGTAATTAGTAAGGTGAGGAGGAGGAGGACAGGATCATGTCCAAGTGCCATCTCTACATTTTCAGTTTTCATCATTGAGCAATCCATTATAGAAGCCAAGACTTCTATGATTCAATCCACCATCCAGA
The DNA here is from genome assembly GCF_002162155.2 of Triticum dicoccoides. Classification (NCBI taxonomy): domain Eukaryota; kingdom Viridiplantae; phylum Streptophyta; class Magnoliopsida; order Poales; family Poaceae; genus Triticum; species Triticum dicoccoides. The sequence goes on from NC_041380.1 coordinate 480,495,367, forward strand.
ACAAAATGAATCATCACGATTCTGTCAAAATAGAAATTAAGTGCAAGCTGTGGCGTCTGCTCGGTATTCACATTTGGGATTCCGCCACCCCAGATGGCCTCGACATCAACATCTGGCCCTCCGTCGCCCTCGCCATTCTGTGGAAACTCTGGGACTCCTGCAATGCCCAGGTGTTCCGCTCAGAGACTCACTCAGCTTTGGATACTCTTCGGAATGTACTCTCTGATTTCACGCTTTGGGTCTTTAGGTTAAAAGAACCGGCTGCTAGAGATGCCGCCTTAGCTTGGCGCATGTTCCTCTCCTCACGTTGTAATATCTGATGTACCTTCGCCCCTCGGGGCTTTTTGAGTAATATATTCAGGTGGGGAT
>NC_041380.1:480496075-480500531 GCF_002162155.2 Triticum dicoccoides
AAAAAAGTGCAAGCCACGGGCCCATGGTCGGGATATTAATTGGGTCAAGGTGTAAATGAGGTCTCGCAAAGAGAGACGGTAAAAAACACAAACAGATAAGAAAGCAGAAAGAAATCAAGAAACATAGACAAGACATTTGGTCATTAAATGCCTCGCGTTTACTACAGAAGAACCAACCTGCATCTGAGAATGGCATATGGAATGTTTGGCAGTGAGCACATGCAAAAGAGTTTGATTCCATTGAAAATACCAACAAGGTTGTATTACAATATGACCCTCAGATTTCAGTTTCATCACAGGCTAATGCAGCGGGCTTCAAAGCTGGCACTGGGGCATGCCTTGGTTCAACAGTAAGAAGAAGAAGATGAAGAAGAAGACCTTTTGCCATGGCCTAGAGTCAGTGCCAACGGTTGACCCAAGACACGCCTCAGCGCCCAGAACAGAAAAGACAGCGTTGCATTAGCCAATTTCAGAGGCATCAACTTTGCAAATGCAACAGCTGGCCCTGTTTGGAGCTCAAATCAAGCCGATCCATCCATGCATGCATTAGAGCTCCGTCGTAATCATCATTGGACCAAGGGCAAATCCAAGTAACACGTAAAATCTACAGCAGTAAAAATGTACCACCAAATAAACCAAGAAAACAAAACTATATCAAGACCAATCAGATCAAATAGCCAAAGCGAAGGCAAGCAAACACAATAAGGGCATGAACACATGTAGACTTGCTGTCAACATTACAGACAGAAACCAACAATGCTTTGGTCATTTCAAAACCTTCACCTTGATAAAGGGCTACCACTTCGAGATCGGAACTCAAATGCAAGCTGATTTATAACAGTGATGAATCGTGATAAATCATGAAACACCAAAGATTTTCCTCCGCTGAGGTGAAAAGCAAAACAACAAGCTAAGAAGGCACTACAAAAGTAATGAAGAAATCAATAGAGCAAACTTAATCATAATCAGATGAAACCACAGAAAATGCACAAAAATGATGAAGCAAAGCAAAAATGATGCAAAATCTGAACATAAGAGACAGCAATACTAGTGAAGGGTCCCCATCAAACCAACACAGACGGATCTGGAAAGATGAAACTGAAAATAAATATATCCATGCAGATTTTTCGGGTAATTAGTGTAAGGTAAAGAAACATCATGCCCTCGGGTGCCATAGATGTAGCATTCATTGATGGCACAAGAAATGATCTCCCTTTTGTCCATAAGGCATGTGAAAGAATGATCTGGTGTGAACTGCTACTGCTGCTGTTGCTGCCGCATGTGCCATTACGCGTCCATGCAGAGAGAGAGAGAGAGAGACAGACAGACAGACAGACGGGAGGAGGGCGGGGAGGAGAGGATCATGTCCAAGTGCCATCTCTACATTTTCCGTTTTCATCATTGGGCAATGCATTATAGAAGCAAACACTTCTATGATTCTATCCACCATCAAGAACAAAATGAACATTACGATTCTGTCACAATAGAAATTAAGTGCAGGCCACAGGCCTAAGATTGGGATATTAATTGGGTCAAGGTGTAATATGAGGTTTCACAAAGAGACAATAGGGGAAAACACAAACTGATAACAAAGCAGAAAGAAAATTAACAAACATAGACAAGATATTTGATCACTAAATGCAGATGGCACGTTTACTACAGAAAAACCAACCTGCATCTGAGAATAGCAAATGGAATGTTTATGATACATGTGACACAACAATAATGATAGCACAACGAAACAAAAAATATGAGTGTATGAAAAACTATCCTTAGATGAACTGGTACCATCTGTCAGGTGTGGTCTGATCCTCTGCCGTCGTATCTAAAGACATGGCAGAGGGATGTGAGTGATATTGTGCCATTAATTGTGGATCAATGATCCATCAAGCACATACCTTTATTCAGAACACTATAGCCTAAACCTTGGCCAAGATGCCAAGATAGTGAAGCAAGAGAAGCTAAGCATGCATGCCCCAGTGGATACCTCACGCCCTCGCGCCATGTCTGACACATTGTGAGGCCCATTACACCATTGGGCATCCACATGACAGTGTCCATGACAACACAATGTGCACCCTGGCTGTTTGGCAGTGAGCACATGCAAAAGAGACCGATTCCTACGAAAATACCAAAGAGGTTGTATTACGATATGACCCTCAGATTTCAGTTTCATCACAGGCTAATGCAGCGGGCTTCAAAGCTGGCACTGGGGCGTGCCTTGGTGCACCGGTGTAGTACATGAGGTGCCAGAGATGTCAACAACTGCAGCAGCAGCAGGAAAAGAAGAAGAAGAAGAAGAAGAAGAGATAAACCTGCCACATGGGCAGACCCATCTGTCAGTGGTGGAGCTTGCATCCAATCCACAAGCACACACCTCGGCGCCGAGATCAGAGAAGTCAGCACTGCATTAGCCATTTCAGGAGTTCCAACAATTGTGGCCCTGTTTGGAGCCCAGACCTGTGCCGGTCGAGCCATCCATGCATGCATGGGGGTTCCATCGTAACCATCATTGGGCCTAGAGCAAACCCAGTAACAAGCAAAAATATAGTACAGTAGAATGCACCGAACAAACTAAGAAAGCAAATCTACACCAAGATTGATCAGATCAAATAGCCTAATAAAGCAAATCGAAGCAACAACGAAAAGATAGTAGAAACACAATAAACAAATTAACAGAACAAATCTGAACATGATCTGATGCAACAAGCAAATTCAAAAAATTGAAGAAGCCAAATGGCGATAATGCAAAATCTAAGCATAAGAGACAGCAATGCAAATGAAAGGGATCGCATCAAGCAAATATAGACAGTTATGGAAGATGAAACCGAATAAATATATCAAGCAAAAGTTCACCAGTAATTTGTGATACGAAATGAAGCCTGTGCCTTCAGGTGTTCATATATGTAGCATTCATTGATGGCACAAGAGATGATCTTCAATTCACCCATAAGGGCCTGAACAAAGGTAGAATTTCTGCCAATGCATGCATGCGCGTGCACACACACACACACACACACTCAGAGAGAGAGAGAGATAGATCATGTCATGTGCCATCTCTACATATTAGTTTTCATCATTAGGCAACGCATGCTTCTAACCACCATCCCAAAAACTCAAAACAGAAATTCTAGTGCAAAGACACAAGTTCACAATTAGGATTTTATCAAATGGGGTAAGATGCTATATGAGGTTAAACTACAGAAGAACCAACCTGCATCTGAGAATGGCAAATGGAATGTTTGGCAGTGAGCACAAACAAAAGAGTTCGATTCCATTGAAAATACCAAGTAGGTTGTATTACAATATGACCCTCAGATTCAATTTCATCACAGGCTAGTTCAGCCGGCTTCAAAGCTGGTACTGGGGCATGCCTTGGTTCACCGGTATGAAGGAGAAGAAGAAGAAGAAGAAGACATTTTGCCATGGCCTGGAGTCAGTGCCAAAGCTTCAGCAGAAGCAACGGTTGAAGTCAGCAGAAGCAACGGTTGACCCAAGACACATGCCTCAGCGCCCAGCAGAGAAGACAGTGCTGCATTTCAGGGGCTTCAACTATGCGAATGCAACAGCCGGCCCTGTTTGGAGCTCAAATCTAATCTGATCCATCCATGCATGCATGCATGAGGGCTCCATCGTAATCCTCATTGGGCCAAGGGCAAATCCAAACAACACGCAAAATATATAGCAGTAAAAATATACCACCAAATAAACCAAGAAAACAAAACTATATCAAGATCGATCAGATCAAATAGCCAAAGCAAAGGCAAGCAACAAACAAAAGATACTAGAAACACAGTAAACAAAGTAACAGAACAAACCTGACCTTGACCAGACGAAACAGGCAAATTCACAAAACTGAAGAAGCCAAATGGCAATAATGCAAAATTTATGCATAAAAGACAGGAATGCAAATGAAGGGTTTCCATCAAGCCAGTATATACGGATCTGAAGATGAAACTGAAAATATAAATATAACAAACACAAGTTTACCGGCAATTTGTGTAAAATGGCAAAAATGAAGCCTGTGCTTTCAGTTATCCATATATGTAGCATTCACTGATAGCACAAGGAATGATCTTAAATTCATCCACAATGTTAGATCTGCTATCAGCACACGCACAAACACATTCGTGCGTGCTCAGCTATGTTTTTAAAGCGTACCTAAGGCGACGCCTAGGCGTCGAAGCGCTCCCCCTCCGCTTTGGAAAACCGACCGCTTTGGGCGCCTAGGCGTCCAAAGCGCCCGCCTAGGCGTCGCCTAGTCGCCAAAGCGGCCCCCCCCCCTCCCTAAGGCGGTAAGGCGTCGCCTTAAAAACATAGGTGCTCAGAGAGAGAGTACCACCATCCAGAAGACCAAAACAAAACCATCACAAAATAGTCAAAATGTTTTTTTAGCACAAAGCCAAAGGTTCACAATTAGGATCAGAAATGGCGTAAGATGTAACATGAGGTTAAA